>NW_026920421.1:12500-17156 GCF_032062105.1 Saccostrea cuccullata | reverse complement strand
TACTCACACTACTATTGCGTTATGTCAACCTTCCATTATATTATGTCAACTCTTTATGACATTAACCCACACTACTACTGCATTGTGTCAACCTTCCATTATATTATGTCAACTCTTTATGACATTAACCCAGACTACTACTGCATTGTGTCAATCTTCCATTATATTGTGCCAATTCTTTATGATATTATCCCAAACTACTGTTGCATCGTGTAAACCTTCCTTTACATTATGCCAACACTTTATGACATTTACACATTCTTGCATTTCGTTATGTTTACTGTTCATGACATTTAATTAAACAACAATTACATCGTGTTAACCTATCATTATATTATGTCAATTCTTTATGATATTAACTCACACTACTACATTATGTCGATTCACTATTACGTTATGCGAACACGGGTATCCTCGGCCTTTATATGAGCATAACGTATTTTCCGCGTTCCGAAAGCACTAAAATTGGCGGGAGAGAAAATTGTCGTAGAAGAAATCTCAGCGATCTGGGAATGGCATCTTTAAATAAAAATTTTAAGCGACAAAGGATTGACAATCTTAAAACGTGCAAAGCCTTAACATTGCGTCTGTGAATTAAAGTCACGTCGAAATTCAATGGCGTTTACTTTTATCTGATAATTAAATAAATCAATTATGAGTCGTGCAGCAATTTTTTTTTATTTTGATTTTTTTTTTTTTTTTTTTTTTGGATAAAAGTCTTAAACTTCTGATCTTACTAATAACATTGTCATAATTATTTTTATCAGTCATGAACTTTCCTTTTTTTTAAAGTGTAAACACATCGTATAACACACGTGCACTGGTGGGTTGGGGGGAGGGGGAAATCCCGCCCTACCACCTTTAGTGACCAAAATCTACATGTACATACAATTAATATATTTATTGGTTTTACTTTGTGAGGACGTTGCATTAGTTTCACATTAAGTTTAGCTGAATTAAGTTGAAAACTTTTTTTTTTATAAAACTATAAAGCCTGAGAGCTTCTCCGCTTTCCCCCTTGGTCTCCAACCATAAACCGTCCCCCTTCAGGCTTCGACAATTTTTTTTGTTCAAGATTCTCATATCCGCTACTGATATGTGTCCATGCATGCTTACTAAGGCATATTCAATTGATTTAGATGAAGGATTGGTAGATTTTTGTAATAGAATTCTGGCCCTGGAATGGTTGAAAAAAATTACTAATTTTTTTTTTTTTTTTATAAAACTATAAAGCCTGAGAGCTTCTCCGCTTTCCCCCTTTGTCTCCAACCATAAACCGTCCCCCTTCGGGCTTGGACAATTTTTTTTTGTTCAAGATTCTCATATCCGCTACTGATATGTGTCCATGCATGCTTACTAAGGCATATTCAATTGATTTAGATGAGGGATTGGTAGATTTTTGTAATTATAGAATTCTGGCCCTGGAATGGTTGAAAAAAAATACTAATTCCAGTGACGTATCATCTTTTTCGAAAGAGGGGGGGGGGGTCAGCCAGAAAAAAATATTCGCCCGAAAAAACGTGAGAAGCGAAAAAAAAAATTGTCCACTCCAAGCCCGAAAATTTATCCTATTTCGGGGAGGGGGGTCCAACTTCGATCAGTCCTAATTTTTTTGTCAGATATACTATATTACCCTCAGTGGACTATACTTCAACAAAAAGTGGGGGTGGGGCTGTACTTTCAATGAACATTACATTTTCTATTGTAAAGTTATGTCTTGGAAAAGAGGGGGGGGGGCTGATATTTTGTGCCTGTATAATTCTTCCTAATCAATCAGGACCCCCCTCCCTCTTACCAGTCATAAAAACACGGTTTTTATCTTTTTCATTTTATACCAGATATACAGCTTTGAGATAATGTAAATGTATTTTTACATCAGGTAATGCACTTTTGGAATCAACATGATAAAGAGTTAACACAATATAAAGATATTTTAAGATCACATAAGAAAGAGTTGACATAACGTAACTAGATGCTGTCATGAGACAGTAATACCCGCACTATGGTGTTTGCCTCTAAATACACACTCCTTCATATTGGACTTTCCAAGGAAGAAGTCAAAATAATTCTATAATTATCACCGTACATGTATTCGTCAAATTGAACATAAAATTTTCAGGTGACCATATGATCTATGAGCCTCACATATGTATTTTGAATACTTAATTCATTACCAGTCTGAAATAACAGAATTTAATTAATGATTGAAGTAAATTACTTAATTAGATTCAGATAAATATTTTGCCCATAATTTGGAACTTTTTAAATTTACTTTCTCAACGACATATTATTTTAGTAATATGCGTTTTTGATGAATTTATCAAAATGTGCAAACTGATTTTAGTACTTGGTCGGGAAAAAACCCATTGAAAATACAACCCGATTAATTTGTCAATGCCTATCTCCCCCCCCCCACACACACACACTCTCTCTCTCACTCTCACATTTTTTAAAAATAGACCTAGATGGCAAAGTTATGTTAAAACATAGTTTATTATGATAGTTTGAAATTTGTTCTTGTACTAAACAGTTTTACGTGTGAACATCTTATTTTCTACATTCACATTGGGTTTGCGTCACCCATTATCGTATTTATAGATATCACCTCTTGGCACACCTCGGCCGATTCATACTGGCAACGGAATCAGCAAAGGTTTGTCGAATGAGATTATTTAGCACATGTATGCTGACGATGCAGTGTGGTCAGTTAAAATCATTTGTGTTTTAATTGGATTATATGGATTATATTTCATGAATTCGTTGTCACGACCTATGACATTCGGTAAGTACAAGATTTAGTATAGATTGCATAAAAATAAATAAATGCAAATGGTTAGGTTGAAGTTCAAAAAGGGTCAAAGATCATCGCATGCCACAGTCGACAAATTTCACATTGTCAAGTTATCTCCCGTTGCGGACGTGACATTCAGTATATGGAGGCGCAGATCCAGAATTTTTTTCGGAACGTGGGGGGGGGGGGGGTGTCACACCTCAGTCAAAAAAATCAGCCCAAGATTTCCTGAGAAGCAAATAAAAAATAATAATAAAAACAATGATGGTGGAGTCCCTGTTTTCTAAGGGGGAGGATGTCCAAAGTCATTTTTATTCTCTACAGTACATAGTCTTATTTAAATAACTGCTAATTCCAGGGGGGGGGGGTGTCTGATCTCCCTAGCCACTGACTCCCTGTACCTGAAATGACAATTGATCTTATGACTCCATAATAGCAGAAAATTTTTTCATTTGACTATATATACATATTTTGTTTCCTATGTTTATGTATGTTTGTCTGTCCACAGAAACTTTAACCTTGCCCATAAGTTTTAAGTGGATTGGGCTATACACATGGCTTCAATATTTCATAGGTAAATTTCTTTTGGCAAAGCCTTTTAATGGGTACCACCAATTTTGACCTCTTGATCTCTTGACCTTGGAGTTTGACCCACTTTTACAAGAAAAATACCTTAAACTTGGCCTAAGTTTTGAACAGGTGGTGCTAGGACTTTCATGCTCTAACGTGTAATCATTGTGAACTTTCAACAGGTATAATTATTTTTGACCTAGACCTTAGAGTTGAACCCAATTTAACTTTAACCTTGGCAATAACTTTTGAACAGGTGAGGAAGTTCTAGGGATTTCTCTCTTTTTTCACATGTGTATTCCTTGTGACAAGACTTTCCCTTTGATACCAACAATTTTGACCCTTTGACCTTGACCTTGGAGTTTGACTTACATTTGAGAAACTTCAACCTTTGCCAAAAGCTGCCATAACAGTTGCTGTCACAACAAACAAATAAATTACTAAAAAAACACAGTATACATGTACATATTTTATATTCAACAGATATACATCTGGTCATATCTCTAGTTCTCCCTTGAATGAGACATGGTGATATAAATTTTAAAAAATAATTATGATAAGAGTTGAAAAGGTTGTGCATATTAAAATATACTAAGCTCTGCAGATGAATTAGATATACCAGTTTAGATATACCAGTTTAGCTTAATTTTGCTACCCAAAGCACCTTGATTAACTATTTATAAGCATACTGTTTTCTGAAATGTACTGATTTCTGTTGTCCATCTGTTTGTCTGCAAACTTTTCACATTAACTTCTTAAGAACCACTGGGCCAATTTCAACCAATTTACATTTAAATATGCAGGGGACTTTTTTCAACATAAATCTTCTTCTCAAGAACAGCAAAGACATTTATTGTCCCCCATTTTCGCTAAGGTAGGGTACATTAAATCTCATTTGTTTATCAATCTGCCCATCTGTCACAATAAATTTAACCTTGCAATTGGTCATCATGGTCGTATATTTTGAATGAGAAGAGACAGGACTTTTATATTAAACATGTGTATTAGTATTAAATGGGACAATACCATTCTAAATACACTATGATTTTCATTACCCCATGACCTTGAAGTTTGACCTAATTTCATAAACAAATTAATTGCTTTGAATTAATCATTTTGAAAGATAAATGAAAGGGCATTCATATTACCTGTGATAAGACCTTTCCAAATGTATCATGACTTTTTGACTCTGTGACCTTGACCTTGAAGTGTAACTTAGTTTGCATTAATGTTGTATTTCCTTTTCATTGAGAAGAGATTCGACATTTCAAGTGAACATTACCCATAACAAGATG
>NW_026920421.1:0-7500 GCF_032062105.1 Saccostrea cuccullata | reverse complement strand
CTGACCCCTAGTACTCCACCCTCAAAATTTCAGACCCCGGGGTAGGGGACTTCGATGTCCTCGAGCCCGATGTTTATTCGTATAGTATTATATAGTAGGGCTAAAAACTGGAGGGCCATATCTCGGAAACTAGAGATGGTACCATCACCATTTTTTCATAGAAGTGGTATCTGACCCCTAGTACGCCACCCTCAAAATTTCAGACCCCGGGGTAGGGGACTTCGATGTCTACCAACCCAATGTTTATTCGTATAGTATTATATAGTAGGGCTAAAAACTGGAGGGCCATATCTCGGAAACTAGAGATGGTATCATCACCATTCTTTCACAGAAGTGGTAACTGACCCTTAGTACCCCACCCACTAAATTTCAGACCCCAGGGTAGGGGACTTCGATGTCCTCCAACCCGATGTTTATTTATAGTATTATATAGTAGGGCTAAAAACTGGAGGGCCATATCTCGGAAACTAGAGATGGTACCATCACCATTTTTTCACAGAAGTGGTAACTGACCCCTAGTACCCCACCCACAAAATTTCAGACCACACAGCTTAAGTTAAAATTTTGAATTGCGAACTGCGTTCTAGAACGCAGTTCACTTTTGAATTGCGAATAGCGAACTGCGAACTGCGTTCTAAAATCTGAACGCCCGATTGACTACGCCGCGGGTTCGAATCCCACTGTGGGACGTGGAAACCGATTCTTCGGATGAGACCGTATAAACAGAGGTCCCGTGTCGCAGTAGGTACCGGCACGAAAAAGATCCCTCCCTGCTCAATGGCCATGAGTGCCGAGTATAGGACAAAAATTTGCAGTATGAGCGAAAAATTCTCGAGAGGGACGTTAAACAATATACAATCAAGCAAATTACCGGTATATATATTTATAATATGAAATACTATATAGTAAACACTTTAAAATGAATTAAAATTAGATCTATCGCTCATATTAAATTTGATTTTGTATAAGTTTTTTTTCTTCATATTTTAGTTCGACGGGCCGGAAATTTCTTATCTCTCACAGGTAGCATTATTCATCGCCAATGAATCGCTCATTTACCGATATTCAAATCCATTAATATTTGACCGAAACTCCTGGATTTTGAGGAGTATTACAGATAATTATCTCTAGCGTATAATCGATAAGATGCAGGAACTCAAGTGTATGAACTAAGAAAAACATAGGTAAACGATATAAGATAAGTGCAGGTTTGTTTCCATTACGGGGAAGTATTAAACAAGAGGATTAGAGGAGAAACGTATCTTCTTTTGCACTCCCTTGCAATTAGACTGTCCTCCTAATTTTTGTTCTATAATTAAGACTGGTAAATACCTCTTACTTTTACTAAATACACTAAAAATTTCCATCAATCTTTGATTATATGTTATTATTTACCGTCCCTCTCGAGACATTAATCTTTGATACTGTGTTTCAAATATGAAAAAGTAGCTCGCAGGCCACAACGCTCACCTGAGTCACCTTAGACCGGCTTTAAATGTCTTTCTCCATTATTTTTTTATTATCGAGATTTCCTTTTACCTCGTTTTGTAATGTGATCTAGCGTAACCGATTTAACCGAACTTGAATCCACAGAAACATGGTTTTTGACAATTGTGATGTTGCTGGTTTTTTTTTTTTTTTATTGTATTACGTATTACTAGCTTATGAAGTCACATCCTTACTTAAAGATTCCAACATTTTACAAAAGTTAAGTAACTTGATGATAAAGTTGAGCCTTGCTGCTTATGTAAAGGTTGATTTTAAAGAAGATGGGAGAATAATGCGATAAAAACCTACTGTATGCCAAAAAATTAAAATTGCATATATGTACAATACTTAATGTGGAATCTCCATATAATTCGCAACAGTATCACTATAGTACTGATTTATACTACAAAAAGCAAAATACATGGTGGGAGACTGATCCGATTGTACAGATTTTTTTTTATATGAGTGGTTCTCCGCTCCATTTTGTGAAAAAAAAAATTAAAGTAACAAAACAATATATTGTTTACTTTTTCTGAGGAATGACCCATGCGCTATATCCCTCACTGCTTAATGGCTGCTAATGCCGATTATGGGATAAAATTTGCAGCTCTCTATCGGTGGCGTCTTTGTGTTATTTATCCTTAAGTTAAGAAAGTAATAAATGAATAAAAATGTATATGATATAAATTCTTTCAAGCTGAATATACAAGTAACTATTATATAATAATAATATACATGTTTCAAGTAACTATAATATATACTTTTGGAAACTTTGAATTGTTCACGTATATGAAGAGAACCAAAAACTGTGAAGGGGGATATATAATATTGGTCCAGTAGAATTGGTTCGAAGTCAACAAATTAAAATGTTAACCTACTGACGACAGACAGACAGATGATGGACAACTGATTTGAAAATGCTTATTCTAAAATATGGCTCATTTGAGCTAATTGCTGATTCTATTCAAGTTAATCATGCTCAATCGCCCCACAAAATTATAAAAGTGGTTTGCCACTTCTTTGAATTTCTCTTTGAGTGCCTGTCTTATACACACATAATTTTACGGAACGACACGGCTTTGAAAGGCTAGACATCTCCCATTACTATAGAAAACCCCAAGAAGCCTGACCATTTACCACAAAAGGAAATTGACATGTTTCCCTGGCAGCGCTCAACATGTATTACTGTCAAAAAACTTCCTGTTTAATAACTGATCACATCATATTAACAAGTAATGAACTCTTTCAAGAGCGACATAATGCAAATAAGGGTTAAGTTTCTGCCATGTTTAAGATGCTGCAGCAACCGAGATAAGTCTATTTATGCACTGGCGTCATGACACGCAATTGATCTTCATTCTCGATTTCCGCGTGGTAGTTTCACAAGTTCATATAAGAATGGCTTGATCAGTCCTGAAGCACTTTTTAATAGTCCATTACCTAGAAAAATGTAAGCATAGGATAATGTCAGAACATCTTTAAGGGTAAGTACATGTAGTTGATACTATTTAATTTTCTATAAAACGTAAGGATGTAGATATTTAATCGTCCTGCAAGCAAAGTTGAGAATAGCTGCAGAACTGTAGCTCTCTGCTTGAGAAAATTCGGACAGATAAAGCAGAGAGCTACAGATGCAAGCATTGTAAAAACCTTCGATTTACGCCGACGATTTTTTGTCGCTACTTCACATTAGGTATTTATTTCATGTAGTTTAAGCTTTCCTTGGCTTTTAGAATGGTATCTTATAATAATTCATATATTTAATTAACTCTTATATTTGATACTTTGTTTACCTTTTAACGGTCCGAAACAGTCCTTTCTAAAGTTTTAAAATGTCGGATTAAAAGAGTTCTATTCCGACATCCGTAACCGCAAACAGCCATTTGTTAGCGTTGGGAGGTAAGTAAATGATCAGGAATTGAAATTGAATACATGATTATTTATTAAATACCATTTAAAATTATTTTCAAAGCTGGGGAAAATTTATAAAGTACGGGAAAAAATACCCATAGTAGCGACAAAAAATCGTCGACGTAAATCGAAGGTTTTAACAAGAGCTACAGTTCTGCAGCTAAGTTGAGAACAAACGTTGTTGACATTGTTTCGATTCGTAGTCTTGTAAAAAGGAAGTAGCTTTTTAATTGTCAGACTTAAGAGTTTTTTTCATTGGCTATTCGAATTAATTACAGTCATACTTACTTAATAACTGTTTGATATATTGTATACACAAATTACAATTCGGAATATTTTTTGATTATACTTGGAATTACCAAACCTCAAAAGTCATGTTATATCTACGTGTTGTATCGATGCTCATGAATTACTTTCATAAGTTCTATGCTAATCATTTCTTCTCATTTGTGACATCTTTTGGTTACAATATTCTCAATTTGAAGTCAGTGGTTGAGCAAAACTGACTTGTAAATGTGAGGAAAATTAATAGCGAGACATATCTGTCTTCATGAGATACCGAGTTTTATTCTCTTGACAAATTGGTACATTGGGTTTTAAGAAGGAATATCTGCTATAAGACCTTAGTGAGACGTAAACCGATATGTGTATCGCCCCTGATTTAATACTCAGACTATCGATTGTATCAGTTCTATATTTTAAGTATTGTAAGCTAAGACAAAAATTATTCATCGAATTGATTCAAATAAAGCGCAGCTAAACACGGAGAAATGGGATTAAGCTAAAGAAGTCGATCTGGAGAATTTGGTTACTTTAAAGGTTACTTTTAACATTATACAGTTTGACATGTATATATATATAGAAAGAGTAAGAGAGAGTTAAAATTGTAAATATTTTGCATAAAATAAAAAATTTCATTTAATAAAAAGTGTGTTTAACTGTATGTACATGTACATGTAGTTAACAAAATAAAATACCCTAGTTAAAACACTTCAGGAAAAGATGATTGAGACCTCCAGGTTACTTTTTATGTCCCCCCTTTCGAAGAATTAGGGAGGGTGTATTGCTTTGCTGCTGTCGGTCGGTCGGTTTGTCTGTCGGTCCAACAAGTTTCCGTTCATTTTCTTCACAGAAGTTGAACACATTGAAATGAAATTTGGTATACAGATTAATCCTAAGAACAATGAAGATTATATCTAGCTGCAGACCTGTAGCGTTGTGGTTTTATATATTTGTCTTTGACCATAGTCCTGGTTATGGTCAAAGACAAATGTATAAAACCATAACGCTACAGATCTGCAGCTAGATTATATCTAGATGAAATTCTGTTTTGGGTACGATCGAGCTTTATTTGACAGAGTTATGCCCCTTAAACTTAAAACAATTCCATTTAATTGCAGTTTCCATTTTCGCCGCAAAGGTTACACCTACTGAAATGAAATTTTGTGTTTAGATTTTTCATAGGAATATCAAGGTCAAGTTCTGTTTTGGGTACGATCAAGCAATTCTTGAGTTATGCCGTTGGAATTAGAAAATTTCGAAATTATATGGGGGGAGGGGGCATAAGTGTTTCACAAACATCTCTTGTTTAAGTTATGGAAGTTCAAATGTACGTTTATAGAACAACGGAGCTTATTTCGATGTTGGATAAGCAATATAGGACGACAAGAAGCACACGTGGGATATGAACGGTCAAAATGGGATCCTTTCTCCTTCATGACTCCTCATCCCAATTCTGACATTTGCTTTAATTCCGATTTGTATTGTTTGAATAGACTTTATGGATTGGATATTCATCACCTTCACAAATTCGCCACATTTTCAAAATTGATAAAAGCTTGAGCTGTCTTAAAAGCTTTTGGATTCCAAATAACTGAGCAGGTTTTAATAACAGTGTAACAACAATTTTCCAAATATTCTTAAATTTCCTCAAATGATGACAAAACAAGATGTTGAAAAAAAAAACAGTTTGAAATTAGTCGTAGGTAAAGATAATATTCTGCTTAATGGCAAAATGTGATCGAAACGATATGACTTTGTTTCTGAATTTCATATCAAATACTATAGTAATTGCACTTTCAAGAATTTATAAAAGAAAATAATTTTCTTCGTTGAATGACTCATGATCAAAGGATACATAAGTGAGCTTGGGGTTAAATAGATTGCAACAATTCGTTAAAATCGACATGCTTATATACTGCCATGGGAAAAAAAATACGTTTTTGCTTCATCTGTTATTAAGTCCAAGAAGTTTTAGAGATGTAAATATCGATGTTAACTTCTTTAAGACCAGTGTTTCCTTACATATATAAACTATAATATTACTTTACACTCTTAACAATGTAGAAGGCCAATCGAACATACAATAACGAAGTATTGATTTATTTTTCTCTCAAGTAACGCTTTTAGAAGTTTATGGTAACACCAGCATATTATATTTAATGTTATTTACTTTTATTTACCGTGTAAAACTAGCATAATAGTCATTAAGGAGGAGCCCATCCAATTATCAATGGAAGCAACTGTATAGATTACAAATGAATATTAAGTTACTGAAGAATAAATGAAGATGAGAAGAGAATCACTCTTCGACTTAGAATTTTCCTAAATAGATACGAGTTTGTGTCTTTCTAAATGGAAATGGCCGTCTTAAAGCATTGATTTCATTGTCTCCCTTGCATTCTGGAATGGATATTTCTATTCAGTTACTAAGACTATAATTAGTCTTCATTTGCTAGACTCAGCTTTAAATAGTTTTCTCTGCAATGACGATACATGTAGGTAGATCGATACAATTCTTTCATGCTGTACTCGTTAAGTTTAAATGCCGACCAATGATAATATGTACGGAGGTCTAATGACAAGAGATAATTAAGGATCTCTTTAGAAGTCATCGGTCATTAGAATTTTTGGCGATTAAGTGAAAGCGTGTTCTCTTGAAATGTAAGCATTTTCTCTGTTGGTTCTTGTTTGCAGTAGTTAAAGTTCTTCCTTACTAGCAAGACATTATATATTTGGGTTTTTTTCAAACTCGAGGGTCCCCAGGCACCCTTAGTGCGAACTCTGTTTGGAATATTCGATTGATTTGAAATAAAATATATTCTGAAATTAGAAGAAGAACCCATTGTCTAGAGACTGTTTCAATATAGGATTTGTTTGATGAGGATGAACCACGTGTACTCCCTCGCTAAACATTTGACCTGTTCTTTTATTTTAGAAGCTTGATTTGTAGTTCTAGCTATACTCTGATGAGCTCCTGTAACAAGATCAAAAGACAGAACTATTACACTGAAGTATATTGATGATTATTATCTAAATAACGCCGAATGACCCGGTCATGGCATTGATCATGCTGTTTTAATCATTAACACTTTCCTCGTGTTTTGAACAGATAAGATGGTTATTTACTCATTATCAGAAACTGAAATACTGAACCTTTTTTATTATTAACACTTCGATACGTTTTTTTAAAAATAAATGTGTACATTTATTATTTTCAAAAAAATGATATCTTCCATTATTTAAGCGAGTATAAGAAGAAAAAATCCTGTACTTTTATACATCACATGAACTTGTAAAATCCAATTCTTTCATAAAGCGCACACTGTGTAGAAATTGAATCAATTAAGTCTGCGGGGACTAGTGTCAGTTGTTAATGTACAAGTTTTACAGTCATTAAATCCTTGCATCACAACACGTGATTTAATTGAAATCTCCACAGAACAGCAGGACCGGGCATGCGCTTACACTCAATACGCCAGTTACAAAATAGCATGTTATTATTTCATTTTCATGCAAGGGGGTCTGCAAAAATTCTACATAGATTTTCGTTGCCAGGCATGCACTTATACTTGAAGAAGTTTAAATTAATCAATACGCCAGACATACAAATTAAACTTTCAAATATCGAATATTAATTTTTTTCCATACAAGGGGGTTTGCAAAAATTCTCCATAGACTGTGTAACCAGACATACCATTACACTTGAAAAAGTTTGGATGATACACCATATACAAGTTCCACTGTTTAAATTTTTTCCCGATGAAACGTCAGAGTGGAGAATTACTGAGTATCGTTAACACACGATATTAAGAAAACCAA
>NW_026920420.1:0-16656 GCF_032062105.1 Saccostrea cuccullata | reverse complement strand
CTCGGCTGACTCTGCAAGGCTTCATTCACAGTGACTGACATTTAATGTGCCAGTCACAAGCTATCCGAGGAGCTCTGAGTGTCCTTCTAAAGTTATTCACTCAAAATTTTAATCTGGAATGGAGAACTTGTAAAATGGAGTAAACAAATGGTAAAAACACACAAAGGTTGGTTTTTTTGTGACAGTTGAATGTATTTATGTTGAAAATTGGTCATTTAACACATCTATTGAATAAAATGATACATAATTCAGACAAAATGTTAGTTGAAGTGTAGGCCGTCACTGGTTCTTCATTTAACACGTTTTACAGAATCAAAACATGAAGACCTAGGAAGAAAAGTGGATGTATGCGAAAGCCTGTCCACTCCTCTAAAAAGATTGACACAAAATCAGAACGTAAACACACGACACCCGAACACACATGTATGCAGTCTTACAGTTACTGTAATATTAAAATGAAAAATTTTAAATTTTGGGCAACTCTCTTCAGTATAAAATCAATACATTTCCTAAAGTTATAGGCCTAATGGGTTATTCCATTGTTTTGATTTTTTGGTAACACAGATTCACAAACTTTTAAAACAATTTTGTACATCGCTAATAACTTTCCATGCAGCTAGCTGAGCTTTTTAATATTAACAGTCTAGACGAACTCCAAAAACGGCGTGAACTCCAAAAAAGAAGTCTTTGGCTCCGTCATGCATTGCGGCAAAATGGCTTCCGATGTAAACAAACGATGGATTGTCGTTCGCTTTCTCCACAAATATGACCGAATAATGGCTGTATTTAGTAAACTGTGACTGGATTTTCATTTTTGTTGAATAAATAATTGCACTTATTAAATTATTTAGTGGTTATTGATTATTTATCACTCTGTATTCTTGCATAATAGTGATTTGGGATATACGACATCAGATTCAATAAAGTCGGTAAGAATTAATTTCCTAACTTAATTTATTGTCCCCTTGATTTAAATTTTATGCCAATCCTACTATAAAGATGCTTAAATTTTACTTGTAAGACATTTAGATTGTATTTATTTTATGAAAAACCGCACAATTTTCGCGGCAGAGCAGAGATATTAACAGGTTCGTTTTGAGAAGACTTTTTACCGTAATTTTAAAAGAATGATTTTTTAAAGTTCTTAAACTGATAGATTATAATTCTAAAAATGTTTTAAGGATTATATCTGTTCATATGTAATAACATTAGGTAAATAGCGATGGTGATAATTCAGATGTCATACAGGATTATATGACAAAATAATATTACAAATGGGTAACATTCGGTCAATGTTTAACAGTTACAACATATATATATTATATTGTTCAATTTTACATATTTTTCCCTTTTATCATATATTTAATTCCCAAACGTTTATTTTTCTTTGTAATTGATCTAACTTGAAAAGTGAACTTTTTTCAAAGAAGCAACCGAACGGAGGAAATGTGGACACTGAATGGATTATCATGTAACTGTCACCTGATCGACTCTTATTTATGATTAAAACCATCAATGCAGTACTTTTTTTAATCATTAGTAAGATGTATTTACAATGCAGTTGCTCATTGCTGCTCTAAACATGCTGAAATTAATTCGTACACGAGAGACATGAAAGACAGAGGAAATTCGAACAACTGAAAATTCGCCAGCGTCCCTTATTAACAAAAAACTTCTAAAATCAGTAAAAGTAGTTCTAAAATGACTAACTTAGTCACTGCAAACGAATTATCAACCACAGAGATGTTTTCATAAGATTAACATGATTAAGACTGTTTAATTTGTATTTTGTGTCCTACTTGTACGAGGTCTGGCTGAACTCGAAGTTGGTCAACTTTGACTTGAAATTAAAACTATTTGCACATGAAATCAAAATTCTAACAAATACGTTCTATAAAAACATTTATTATTAATCATTTCCGAGAACTTACATCATTGCAAGGTAATCCAATTTTTTGCAAAAAGCACTTTTTATAAGAACCCACTTTTCACGATTTTTCACCATTTTTTGATATAACTGCGCATGCGTGGACTCGTTTTTAGGAGTCTTTTCTGGACTGAAATTCTCACTTCCGTTAACGCCGTTTTTGGAGTTCGTCTAGACTGATTAACGAATTCAAAAATAATGTGGTTGCTAATGCAACTTCTGCTGCAAAGTTTTAAAGTAAATGTTATCTGAATCACCTGCTAGGATACATGTGTTCTAACCTCACCAATAATTCACCAAATTTTCAGTAATAAGACACAGTCAAAATTTTAAAATCTTTCCAAAGGAAGTTTGAACAAGTCTCTACAACAAACTTCAGGTGCTCTGACTCAGAGTCTGAGCATGATCCATATCCACAATACTTTTGGGTGTCTAATCGTGAAAATTTCTTTAGAATATCGTCATATTTAGTAGAAATTTTACACATTAGTCATTATATCTAGCTATTAATTGTTATAAACATACCGTATGTTGTACTGTCCCAAAATCAAAACAAACCGGCGGCAAAACGGAAAACGGAAGTTCAATATTTACAGAGTATGCCTAATGTCAGTAAAAGGTCAAAGGACCCCCTCTACACTGCGCACTGATTTTGACATAAAAAGAATAAAATTGCAATCTTCTTTCTATTAGTTCATTTCGATCTGAGCTTATAGCTCAAGTGAGTTTTCTGATCATCCGTCCGTCCGTCCGTCCGTCCGTAAACTTTTCACATTTTTAACTTCTTCTCAAGAGCCTCAAGGCCAATATTTTAACCAAACTTGGTACAAAGAATCCTAGAGCTAAGGGATTTTAAATCATTTAAAAGAAGGGACAAATCACATTACAAGGAGGGTAATTAAGAAAAGACGAAAATATGGAATTTATAAGGTCATTAAAAAATCTTCTCAAGAACCACTGCATGAATTGACACTAATGTGCAAGCCTTCATGGGGTAGTGTAAGACGAGGTTCCAATCACAGGCACCTGTATGGATGATACCCCCCCCTCCCTTTTCTTTTTAAACGAAAAAAATGTAAGAGTGTATAATACCTCGAAAATATAAAATTTCCCTGTCAAACACATCTACAATGTGTTTGACAGGGAAATTTTATATTTTCGAGGTATTATACACTCTTACAATATTCCATTTAGTAGAACTTTTGCTGCTATTCTCACGAGAACGTAGCTTAAACGTAGCTTTAACAAGTGATGCATTGTGGGTCTAAATTACTGCTATCGAATGAATGTGCAGTAGTCCGAATTTTCTCTTCGCACAGGCGTTGCTCGCAGTGACGAGCGTCGCTTCGCTGCGCTCGCTAATATGTTCTACGGTGCGACCGTTGGGGCGAGCGCAGTTATTTACTATCAAAAAACGTACACAGCTTTTACTTGCACTGCCTATCCTCAGTTCATCAAAAAAGAAGAAAATAATTTTTAAAAATCATTTCCCAGGCATCGGGATCGAGATTCCGAACTTTTCGGAAGTTTCCGACAAAATCGGAAATACCTGAGCCCCTCGTTTAAGTGACGAAAGTATGACGTCAAATAAAATGTCCTGTTGACTTAGAACGCAAACGATAGTTTTGTGGCATGGAGATTGCATCAAATCGTTGTTTGTAATTTTTTTAAAACTTGTAAGTTGTTGCTATGTTTTAGCCACCATGTTGCTATGCACCGCAAAGGATTATTGGGAATTAAGAATGTTTTCACGTGGACTCATAAAAATTTCTTGGAACAATGTGCAGATTTCAACCCGAATTTCCTCCGTTCGTACACGTTAGTCTATTGAGCTCGCTACGCGAGCGGCGCTTAGCGCCGCCTCGCTGCGCTCGCTAATATGTTTTACGGTGTGACCGTTGAGGCGTACCATCAAAACACTTGAAATTGATCAGCCACTTCAAACATCAAGTCGCACGAGACATCTCGACTAGCTGTTACGTCACACGACGTCACGGAGCTCGTCGGAGCTTACGGAAACGTCCGAGCGTCTGGTTTAACAATAGACCTTGCACAATTTTGGTCGAAAAACATTGCAGAGTTATTTTTTGTTTCTTTGAAAGATTTCTACAAACTGAAAGCTTTTTATGCTTTACGTTATTGTTTATTTATTTATCTATTTCACGGAAGCAACCGACATCAGGGGCGTAGTATCAGGGGGGGCCAGGGGGGGCCAGGTCCCCCCACTTTTTCTCCCGACATTATCTTTACTATAGAAAATGTTTACTGAAAGGAAGGTTGGCCCCCCCACATTTCAGCAAAGGGTAGTGTTATAAGAAAATTTACCCCAAAAAGTTTGAATTGAAAGTAAGTTGGTCTTGAAAAAAGTTAGCCACTACCCCCCCCCCCCCCCCCCCCCCCGACGAAATAGGATTTTCGACTTCGGGCAAATTTTGTTTGTTTTTTTTTTTTTTTTGCTTGTCAACTTCTTCAGGTAAGTAAAAAAAAATTTTCTCAGGTTGGCCCCCCACTTCCAAAAACGATGCTACGCGCCTGGACATGACTTAATTAGCATATCGTCAAAATTCGTAAGTTTCCGGTGACGTCATATGTATCATTTCCGAAGGGCAAGGTGAAGGCCAGTGTTGTGGCATGGGGGTATTTTTTTGAATAGATAGTTTTCGATTGACCAAGAGTTACTTCCCGTTGGCCGCCATACTGGAGGTCCAAATGCTCATATTCCTTCATTGTTCAACCAATTAAAAATTTTCATATTTGCTATTCTGAATTAGAAATCATTATTTTTATGAAGTATATAAATTTTTGGAAGCCTCCTTTATTTAGAAAAAATTATTTGATAAAGATTTTCCACCAAATATTTCTGCTATATTTTCTTAAACTTGGTAAGACAAAGAGGGAAAATCACTGAGTCGACCTCCAATATGGCGGCCAACGGGAGGTAACTTTCGCTAAATTCAGGCCTATCGAAAACTATCTATAAGGCAAGGCAAAATCATTTCGTTAAGATTTCGGTAAGAAACAATGTTCCTTTTTTTTTTTTTTACTATTTTTGATTTATTTGCGCAAAGGACATTGGGTAGTGCAGGAATTCTGGGAATGTTGCACAGAGAAATTTGGCTGACGTATGTACAGATTTCAATCCGAATTTCCTCTGTTATTACACGTTAGTCTATTGAGCTCGCTTGCGACGCTCGCTGCGCTCGCTATAATAAAAATACACTTTTATTATACCGAATAGGGCCATTCTTTAAACGTGAGAAAAAGTACATTCTGCTTGCATATAACGACATATAGATGCGTTTGACGGGGAATTTTTTTTATTTTCGAGGTAATATGTTAGACGATGTGACCGTTAGTGAGGGCGGAGCCATGAAGAGAAAATTGCCACCTTTTATTGTTTAATGACAAATCAGTTAAATTCTGAAATTGTATGTCAGTGTCAGAGAATCATAACAAAGAACTCAGTTCTTAAAAAAAAACTTTTCATTCAAATACATGTAATAAATCTAAGAACTAACTGAGATATTTCATCATGAGACAAAGGGTTGTCTAGCCAGAGCACTAAGCGTCGAAGAATGTAGTGGGGAAAGGGAGCGGCATGCACTGGACCAGTAAGGGATTCAACGTACCGAGGTCCAAGAAATGTGATACACCTCGGCCCAATGACACCTCAAACTTTAATGCATGTAACAGTAAACTTGTTCCCAAATATATCCTACAATAATCAACTCATAAACTTTTCTGAGCATCATTTCTTTGTCTTTAACTACTTTTAATTCATATGCTTATTTAACAACACTGATCTGGAAACCTCAAGTCATTTCTCAACTGTTATTACTCCCATTACATTATCATAGTTATGACGTCATCTAAAGTAAGAACAATATTGTCAAGACCAGATCAGAAGACGAACTCAGATGACCTAAAATACAGACAGATGGTCTACTTCCTGGATGAATCTCATCATCAGACCAAATTTGACTGTGTTACTATCATGAAGGTTGAAAATATAACGGCATCACAACTTTTATGAGAAAAAAAATTTGCAACGAATGCATGATTAGGGACATTTATTAGGTCCCTGTTGTGATATATCTTTTTAAAGTTTCTTCTTATTTATTTCTTTTTATTTTACATTAATTGGTAACCCATTAATTTAATTATAATGATTATTTTCTTTATTTTAACGAAAAATGTATATTTCACTTTTCAGGTTTTTTTTTTTTTTTTTTTTTTTTTGGCTGATGTTGTTAAAACAAATCTGATTTAAATAGTCTTTCGAATTTTCTAAATCTAACATTAACACAATCGTTTTGAAAACAGTTATACTTTTTAATTATCTGAAGAAAAAAAACCTCGAAATTAAAAGTAATTTTTCTGGTATCTTTGTCGTTTAAGACTTGGTTAATCATATAATTTCAAAACCAAAACTTGTGAATAGTAGGGTACACTTCTGAGAAGTTTGAATTGAATATTTAACTTTATTGATGTCAAACAAAAATTCTGAATATTTGCTTCATGTTTTTAAAAGTTTTAAAGCACATTTATTAGGATAGAAAACTATATTGATATGCTTGATGTGTATTACATTAACAGCATGCACTGCAACATTGAAGTCATATAACTTCGTGACTGTATATTTACATGCATTTACTGATACATGCAGACTGAACAACTACCTCTCCAGATTGTACATCATACATTGTCTATTAACTTAATTTTTCCTAATTTTAAAATTTACAGTATATATGTAATTCCAATTGTCTAAAAAAAAAACCTTTTCTACATTTTTAAAATTCATATATATCAATTAAGATCACTGTCGTGACCCCATGCCGGATTGGACAAAACAAGATGGCGGCGGGAACAAATCGAAAAAGGTAGGTACTTGAGATTTCGGTAAATATCCCCCGTTAACCGTCAGATATGTTTGATCCGAAGATACTGTCGAATTTCTAGTAAAATGTTTATTAGTGTATTTAATTGCTACTTTTCCTATCGTCTCTTAAACTTGAACACTTAACGACTGAAGACTGCAAAATTTCTTCGATTGAGTTTGAAGCGGTATGGAGTTGTTTTTTTCTTCGATTTTGACAGTTTTATGCATCCAGCAGCAGGAGTGTGGCTAACAAATGATACTTTGGAGTAATTCTGACCCGTTGTTATTTGTTTATTTGTTATAACCCATTTTATTACAAAAATATTTCGATTTAAAAATGTTGACATGTGCTGGATTGGAATCGGTTAATTTTGATGGAAATTGTGCCGGATTAGACTGCATTTTTGGTGCCGGATTGGATGATGTTCATTATGGTCATTAATGTAATAACTTTTTTTCTCTTTAATTTTTAAGATATGGATGCATCGTTTTATGAAATATACGAGAAGGAGGAAGTAAGATTGTTATCAGTTATGGTCACCCCCCCCCCCCCCGATTAAAAATCTTTTTTTTTTCCTGTTTCTTTTTATCTCAAATTTTATTGTACCCATATTTCTTTTACAGAGACCACTGTTTTGGTAAACCCCAAAGAGCTCGTGGGGCCAGAAAAAAGGAAAGGAGGAACCGTTAGTAAGCCAGAGGAATCGTCCGCAAAACCCTTAAGCATACGAGAATTTCATCATGCACATGAGGCGAAGTTCGAAATTGCATCATGTTACTTAGTAGGGCCTTTCCGTCAGAGGTCAGAAAAACAGCCTCGAATGTATCATCATCAACGGGTGTTAAAAATTTATACATTTCCTGTTTATTTGAATATAGGATTGAACGGTTTAGCAGTCCCTTCTCTTGTATATTTTAGGTAATATCATTGCAGTCAATAAAGTTAACTTCATACTCCACAGATAAGAGGTCTTCCAACATTTATTTCAAAGTTTGTGAAAAGGGGGGTTGTCATGGCGTCTATGTAGTATATGTACATTCGAGGTTATTTTTAGAGTGCGAGTAGGAAAGGCCCGAGAGTTTGCCATTGGCGAAATTCGATTACCTACGTACGCTAGTACAAAAGAGTGCTTTAGGGTACGCTAGTAAAATTTTATAATTTAATGCAAATAAACTGCTTTTTGTATGTTTTTTTCTAAAGTAATTTAACGTAATCAACATATCATTTAAATAAAATGTGTATGTGTTAACGCTTGATCCCGATATCGATGTAATTTAACTTCAAATGTTTCGTTGTTAATGTGTAAAATATTACATTTTAAGTAATGCAATTAATTTAATTTTTGATGAATTAAAATTAAGTTGAAACAACATTACTAATGCTACGGTAAATGTTCATTGAAGGGTTGGATGGCCCCCAACTTCTTGTGATATAAGGTAAATGTAGTATAAAAAATTGTTACTGAAAGAAGTTGGCCTTGAAATATTGAAATTTCTCTGGCTGCCCCCCCCCCCCCCTTCAAAAACGACGCTTCGTGGATGTACTGTACAAAACCATGAACATGATCGATTAGAATACTAGAATTTCAGATTTGGTTGTATTTCAGAAGATAAAATCAAAATGTTTCTTCTGTTATACGGCAAATTAAATGAACTTACCGTAAAATTGTTTACAATAAATTTTAGTAAAATAGTAACTTGCTAGAAAAAAGTGTCAATGGGGACAAATGCATTCCTTTATCTACTACGGGGAAAAGATATTCAAAAATGACGACGAAAATTTCTGACATTTTTTGTTCAAATTTAATAAAATAACAGTCATGAACCTTTTTTTGTGTCTAACCATAACAAACAAAAAAAGTGAAATGCGTGAAAGAAAAATAATATAAAAAATCTTTGAAACAATATGAATGAGAGAAATCAGTACATTTGTTTTGAATTTGAAATAATCACAGATATACCTATCTAAGATCATAAAAATATTTTGGTCAGTGTCTGTTCCTCGGACTTTCTGAATTTCTCTATGCCTGTTTTTGATGTACATGTACCGTCGTAGGTTGAACTTCCACCTGTAGCAGCTGCCGTAGATAATGCATCGATACCTCTCTGCTGCTTCATGGTCAATTCTTATGTGCTTGTAAAGTGTCATCTCTACAAAACACCTGAGTGCAGATGCTTAGATAAGCTTTATTAAATTCCTCCTGGTATTTCACTGAACTATGCATCCATAGCTTAAAAATAAAAGAGAAAAAAGTTATTACATAAATGACTATCATGAACATCATCCAATCCGGCACCAAAAATGCAGTCTAATCCGGCACAATTTCCATTAAAATTAACCGATTCCAATCCAGCACATGTCAACATTTTTAAATCGAAATATTTTTGTAATAAAATGGGTTATAACAAATAAACAAATAACAACGGGTCAGAATTACTCCAAAGTATCATTTGTTAGCCACACTCCTGCTGCTGGATGCATAAAACTGTCAAAATCGAAGAAAAAACAACTCCATGCCGCTTCAAACTCAATCGGAGAAATTCTGCAGTCTTCAGTTGTTAAATGTTCAAGTTTAAGAGACGATAGGAAAAGTAGCAATTAAACACACTAATAAATATTTTATAAGGAATTCGACAATATCTTCGAATCAAGCATATCTGACGGTTAGCGAGGGATATTTACCGAAATCTCAGGTAACTACCTTTTTCGATTTGTTCCCGCCGCCATCTTGTTTTGTCCAATCCGGCACGGGATCACGACAGTGAAGATTTTTGTTTTGATTATTATATTAAAGATACTGAAATTTTGTCATTTGAAAAACTTCATAAAATGAAATATTGAATTTTAAAAATCACAACAAAAATGAGACTCAGACTTCCATCTGCTAAATATTTATATATCTATGTACAAGTAGATATTCATAAACAATTTGGATACCTAAAATTTTTTTTAAAAAATATTCCACACATTTATTCAGTCTTTTCACAGGGTATTAAATTTTAAATATAACTTTTAAAACATATTGAACTGTTCAAAAAAATTGTACAGTATGTCTTAAAAAAAATACTATATTTCTTGCTTGGTATGTATTGACAATAATCCTGAAGACATTCGTTATTATTAAATTTTATTAACAAATAAATAAAGATTATTTTCCTTCTACAGTCTAGTGAAAGGCGCCACATATAGATCCGCTCCTCAATAGTGCAGACGACAGCGCCGCCCGTAGGGAATTTCTAACCAATCAAATGCCGTTATACTTGTGAAGCGCGAACTATAAATAAATCTAAACGTCTAAATCGAAAGTTGGAAGATGGATTTGATTTTAAGTAAAAAACCATTACTACTAATTATCATTGGATTAAATGGTTTTCACTTTGATGAAAGTCTCATCAACAACGAGAATTTGCGCGTGAATCAAAACGACGCCATTTTACAGGACGCCATATTGGCGACAAGAATCTCAGTTCCATAGGTATTGTAATTGACAAATAGTATACAATAGATTTCTTTTATTTTTCATATACATACGTGTTACCTATAGGGAGAGCTTTGCTCTCACGGGCCCTTCGGGCCCGTGAGAGGGCTCCGCCCTCTATAATAAAAATACATTGTATTTTTATTATACCGAATAGGGCCATTCTTTAAGGAATACACTAATGAAATATGAAAGCCCTTGAGGGATAGACCTATTGTAGTAAAAATTTCCTTGATCAAATTAATAATATGCAAATTAGTTATCAATCAGATGCTTCTTAGTGTGTTAGCTATGTAACATTAAATGTTTTAGTGACCGAGACAAAGACGATGACCCCTTGTCTTTGGGTGACTATAAGTACTGGCGAGCGCTGATGCTCTTAGTTAGTCTATCAGTTGCGGTTGTAATGTACAGATCGTGATTAAAAGGTAAGGAATTTATGCTTCATTTGTGGGTCTCAATATACTGCAGATATATCATTTGGGGTGCATCAGGTTCCAAATCTAGCTTGCAACAGTCCAAGCGTACTTAAGACGCTCCTTGTGGGACTTCAAGTCAACCAGTCGTCTACCTTGTAACATACATTCTATTACAATTGTATAATAAAAGTCTAATAGAGAGTGTTTGGAAACGCTGCTCTGGGACATAAGGTCTGGGAGCTTTGGAAGCTCAAATAACTAATGTCAGGCCTTAAATAGTATACACCTAGGATAGATTAGGAACATTGATTTAAGAATCATTTTAGAATCATTGTTGTACATATTTTGCAAATCTAATTCCACGTAATTCTCATTTCGTTCATTTTCTCCAATCAATTATAGACGTAGGCAACGTAAGGAAAATTATATATATATTTCTTTCTCCATGACTGGAGAACCCACAGTACATATTACAAAATTTGGTGGCAGCGGTGGGATGATCTAAACAAAAGAGAAGCAAGTATCTGTGTTGTTATTTTAAGCTTAACTTTTAAGGAAGGGAATGTACTTCATATGCGGGTCTCAAATTGCTGCAGACAAACCATCTGAAGTACATATCTCATATTTTATTAATTAGTATTTAATATTAAGAGATAGTTTTAAGCTATAAGTTTCAAACGCGGTTTGAAGTCTTTAGAGAGAAAACGTTTAGGTCTAAGTCATGGAGGACATGCTAGATAAAGAGATAAGCTATTTGGAAGAGCAATTAAAAGAGCTCTCTAACGAAAGTATTCAACTTCAGCAAAAGGAACAACAAAAGATATCTACTCCAATAACTGTAAGAGACTTTGGAATTGGTGCTTCGGAACAAAAGGAATCAAAGCATGAAGAAGATCATGGAGGAGCCAAACCCAAAGTAAAGTTTAATCTTGAACCAGAAAATGCTTTCAGGTCCGCTTCTGCTTTAGATGAAAGAAAAGGCCATGGTTCACAGAATTCTGGCATAAATCTCGAAACACCACCCAGGGATGCAGGTAATATCTCGTACATTTCGGAGAAGCCAGGACGGGCCATTTCAGAGACATGGTTTCGAAGAAAGGCCAGGAAACAGGGTTAATAAACTAAGCAGCTTAAAACCTGCTACACATGACGGAACAACGTCATGGTTAGACTACAGGTCCCATTTTAATACCTGTGCATTATTAACCCCCTTCCCCGCAGTCACGCATTTTAAGCAGAAGGATAAAACGTACGCTCAACTAGGTCCTTAGGTCCCCTGCTCAGTTCACGACTATCGGGCCTGTTTACTCCGCTACAAAATGTAGTGCGTTGCATACGTAAAGTGAAAATAGAATAATTCCTTGTATTGACCTGAAACGTCACGTGCAGGTCAATACAACGTAGTATTTTTCTAACATAGTTGGATCTCAGCCAATCAGAAAGAAGGAAATTATTCAATCATATAATAATATAAGGTACATGATGATGATATAATCAGAGTTTAACATTTATGGATTATGTTGGGTGACCTGTGGTCTCCCCTATGAATTTAATGTTCCATGTAAGGTTATAGTATCTATATAACACAGTGCCTTGCCTCTGATCTCCTTACTATTACTTAAAGCTGACATGAATTCTTAAAAGCGCAACATTTTCATCTATGTACGACTTGTTTCATACAAACTATAGCCGTATTCCGCCATATTTCTTATATATACCTAGTCTTATTGTACCCAATGCGCTCGTTACGCTTGTATGATTTTTTGGCTTGGCTATCGACTTGTGCACATCTCCGATGGTCAAGAATTTGAGAATACATGAGTTGATCAAGACATTTCAAAACTACAAAAAACATCATAATAATCATACTTCTGAATAATTATTGATTTGAATCAAATGCAAAAAAGAAAAAGAAAGAAAATGCAAGTTTGGAAGAAAAAATTACTTGTACGAGTACGTATTTTTACAATGCGCAAATTTATGCAGAATAAACTTGAAATAAAAAGCAGTAAAAGCCGTAAACACAATATGAAATTATTATCATTTGAATGGAACAAAACAAACGGCGTCTTTGATTTGCAGGTTTTATGCAGTTTATGCATGTCGAGAAAACGCGTCAAACAGTGTCAAACGCTGTAAACAGGTAAACATACCCATACCTGGTTATAAGATAACTGCATCGGTTCGATGATGTGCACAAGTCAAGTGATATACACCCTAACTTCCATTTATTGAAATATGCATCACAAAAAAGAAATAAATTCCATAAAAACTCAATATAGTAAACACACGGTCACTACTTCGTACAGTCTAGCACGTCGATACACTTAGTCCGTGCTGATCAGATTTTGGTCAGGGAAAATATCACAAGTGGAAAGAGAAGTTATTTGGTATTTGCGCGGCTGAAGGGGTGGGGGGGGGGGGTGGGGGGGGGGGGGGGGGGGGGGGGAAAGTATTCTAACTGCTGTTTAAAAGGTATAACTGAAAATTGTCTATCTCCTTCTAATAAACATTCTACATGTATATATAGTCTGCAGTTGTTTTGCATCTTAAAATTCATTTGTCATATATAACTTATTATTTTAGCACTAATCTCAAATCTAAATCAAGTAAGATTTGATATACGGTATTTATTTAGATCAAGACTTAAAAACGTCTCAGCAGAATACAAAGTTTTATGTGTACATCTGTACATTCTTTAACACACACGCGAAGAAAGGACATCCCCTGTTTAGATTGACATTTAGGCATTTGTATTTTTAAGCGGGAGGGGGGGGGGGCAGAAATAATTGACATGGCCGTTATCTAAATATTCTTGGAAAACAGACATTTCTGCCAAATCCAATTCTGAGATTATTTTAAATTTTAATGTCTCACTCCGACCACAAAGTATGTACATTTTGAGAAATATGACTGTTTTATGATAATGTAGCTACAGAAAGTCTTTTGAGATTTCAATACTAGTATCCCTGCCTGACAGTCTTGTTATTTTTTTTTGATAAAGATAATTTCTGTAGGAATATTTGGGAGATAATTTAAAATATATAATTCTTCATTTAATAACTTTAAGCCATACGGCTCATCATTATAACAAAATCAAATATGAAGAACGAATGGCGAGAGTCTGCGGGGCGTGGAACCCCTGGTGTCCATCTGTCTGACTCCCATACACCAACAAATGCACAATACATTCACATTATCCATTAGTATTGAAAAGAAGCTGTAGCACATATTAATACATGTATGCATATGAATTAAATTATTCATTATTTCTTAGTTCCATTGCATCATTGGAGAATAAATTTTAACGAATTACATGTAAAACACTGACATCATGAGAGCCGAGTAACTGAGTAAGCTTGTACATATTTGGAGATCCGAAATAATATGGTTTGATATTTTTTTTTGTTAAAGTTTCATAAACAGGACATTCGAGCAAACAATGATATTCATCTTCTAGACATTGATCACTACAAAACTGAAATATTCTATTACTTCTTTCAATTTTCTGATACACGTATCTTCCTGTTTCTATACTTAGGTTATGGGGAGAAAGCCTTATTCTTCAATCTTGTAATATTTTTCTTTAACTTAGAATAAATAGGTTTTGTCAAATATGCACGTATTTTGGAAAAATTATCACACACAATGCGCATGTACAAAAACACTTTGTTTTTTCAAAAAAGCATTAAAATCTTGAAAGTAGATATTCAACAGTCTTCCCTTGTACAAAGATATAAACTTTGTTGTATTAATAAAAATTTGATAAAACCAAAAATTTCCAAGTCCATTTCTAAACAACTCATCTTTAACCTTTCTAGCTGGGGTATGGATACATGAAACCTGGTTGAATACGGAGAATTTCTATTTACTCTTTTGTACATTGATCTCTCTCTCTCTGGACAGATCAAGGATTTTTTTCAGGAGGTTATGTCGAAACTTGTTCAAAAATTGGAGTAATAATTTTACTTTTGACAAGAAAATTAACCTAAAAGCCCAAATTGAAGGGGAAATAAATGTGAAATATACATCAGAGGAATGGGAACATTGGGAACTTTCTCAAATACCTTCTCAGGTAAGGAATCTGGACAAAAAATATTTAGACAAGAGGAATAAAAAAAAGCTAAATTTAGGTAGAATGTGGAATTCGCACCGGCAGTTTCCCTCCCTTCCAAAATGCTTTGACATTTAATCATTCATATTATTTCAAGAAATACAATTCACATTCAACTCTATTTTGATCATTCATGTACCACAGAATCAAATTCGTTTATTGTGTATAAAATTATAAATAACTTTAAATCAAGTTATATTAGGTCTATAATATATATATATATATATATATATATATATATATATATATATATATATATATATATATATATATATATATATATATATATATATATTATAAAATGCCAGTACACAGTATTTATTTGAAAATAATTGATCGTGAAGACATCCGATCTTTTTCAAACGTTTGTTTAAATTATTTTTAGTAAAGTGTTATGTATGTTTTTTTACCCCCCCCCCCCCCTTTCACAGAAAACTCTCTTCAAAAGATGAAAGATTCGTAATGATGCATGCTATATAATAAATTTGATATACCTCTTAGTTGAGCCATGTTCATAAATTTTATTTACAATATTTACATACAAGACTAATATTTATTTCTGGAAAAAAAAATATTTGCATTTTTTTTTCAGTCAACCAAAATACCAGTAAGCTTTCCACCTTTGAAATTTTCCCTGACCAAATAAACTGATCGACATGGACCACGTGTGTCCAGGTGCTATGTAGTGACAATTTTTTACTGTTGAGTTAGCAATGGATTACATGATTTCTGCGATGCATATTTCAATAAAAGTAAAATAGGACATTTCTTTCGACATGTGCACATTCCTGTAACGATAGCAGTATTCAGGTAAATTAGTTTTTATCAATGCGTTCGATGCGTTTTCTCGACCTGCACGGTGCATATCCAAACGGTTTTTGCTGTACATGAATGTATTCCGTGTTAGTGTTTTTTTTTTCTATATTGCAGCAAATGCATTCAAAAATAATTTACTGTTAGTATAGTTCTAGTTTTTGTTGGATTTTATAACATGTATTTGGTCATTTTATGGATTTCTAAATACTATGCTATCGGAGATGTGTACATGTCGGCAGCCAGGCTAGAAAATCACTCAAGTGAAACAAATGTACCAGGCTTTATATAGCAGGCACAGGTGGCCAAAAAATTTGGATTAAATATGGCGGAATCGAAGAAATGTGGTGGACAAAGGCGTACAGGAATGTAGTAAGTCGTACAAAGATGAAAAATGATGCACTTTTTAAGAGTTCATGTCAGCTTTTAAGTAAGCGACTCAGAGTAAACGACGTCCAGTCTCTGCATTTGCTGATCTCTAACAAGCAAGGGGAGGATGAAGATCTTGCCCCCTACCACCCCTACCTTTTCATTTCGCAAGGACTTTTCACCAATCCGTTAACATAATGGAATAATTATTTGTTAATAAATTATTTAATGTCTCCTTTGTCTTCTTTATGAGGTCATGCTTCAATAGGCGACCTAATCACTTTAACACTTTTTAGTAAACCCCTTATTTTATTTATCTCACAAAGAAGATGTACCCCCTGTATTGCGAAGTTTGGGGCTGCATGGAGTTCTCCTCCCCTTCCCCGGAATTAACACATCAAATTCGTAAACCAATCAAAAGTACATTTAAAAAAGGAAATAAAACTTTAAAAAATGCTCCAATCATTATTTACTTTTGCGATACATATACTGTATTTGAAGACAGGCAAGTTGACTAGTCTTCCAAATTCCAATTACATACATTTAGAGAATTCGGAGAAATTGTGCACTTTTTCCCTGTCAAAAAATTAGGGTCACAACTTCTTTTGGAGAGGATTTGAAAAATAATTCTACACATACAGTGATTTTTAATTATT
>NW_026920419.1:0-16741 GCF_032062105.1 Saccostrea cuccullata | reverse complement strand
GTCTATATTTGCAGCTAATACTATTCCAAGTGGTGGCACCATAAAATGACTGAAAAATGTTTGATAGGCCAATAAACAAATAAACCATTCCTGCAGTCTTATCATACAGAAAAGCAAACTTTCTATTATTACAATTTTTTTAAAACAAATTTCTTTTGCAATTTACCTGAGCAATATTTGTCCTTTTTTTGTCAATAAAGTATGATATTAATTAAGACTTTTTGAGAACATCTATTTATAGCGAGTCCAGACAGCAGAACAAATCCCTGCTCATAATGCGAGCTCTTATGATAACACCTTGGCAAAAGAAGATTGTGACTTGCACATTGATCCATATAATGTTTCCGCAGTTAACTTTGGACCCACAGTGCTTTGCTTCTTTAACATGTTTAAGCTACATTCTTGTAAGAATTAATTACCAAAATATTCCAAAAAATAAAACTCACCTTAATTTAATGGATAAATTGAGATAAAAAGTGAATAAAAACATTGCTCTGACATTAAAATCAGCACTTATATTCAAGCATTAGACTGGTTATGTAGTAAGAGTGCAACGATAAACCATTTGACGGTATACCGCGGTTTATTTTTACCCGGTTTGGTTCACGATACCTCAAACTGTTATCACAGTTTGGTTCAATCGGTCTGTAATTATCCAAATTGTCCGTTTTGGTTCCTCATTTACAATTTTAAAATGGCTTCTGCACGAAACATGAGGTCAATGAAACTGCAAACATGGCAGTTAAACCTGTTTCCAGCCTCATATTTAACGGGTAGAATGATGTTATCACTTTCCCAGTGTTAGTTTAATGAACATTTGATGAAACCTTTGAGTTTAGAGTATATGATGACAAACCTCTGACTTTTTAACACAATATGTCACGTACCGTGATAAGTATCGTGAACTGAATACCGTGATACGTATCATACCGTGGGATAGGTGTATCGTTGCACCCCTATTATGTAGGCCTAACTTAGTCACTTACACTACGACGACATGTGACTTCCGAGTCTATTACCCTGTTCACAAGGAGAGTTGAATTCGCAGTAAATTATCACGAAGTAAAATAATGTGAATCAAATTAATGCAAATCAAACTGTGTTCACATGACAGCTAATGCAAAGAAAACAAATGTGAATTAAAATTTTACTTCTACAGTCAGGCTTCAGTAAGGGTATTATGACATCTTTTACAAATCATGTCACCTACAGCAGAAGCAGATGTATTTGACATATAATGTCACAGTGTCTGAACACCCATTTTAGTGATTAATACTATTTTCTTAAGTTTTTCACTCAAAAATAGCACAAGTACTTTAAGCTGACCACCAATATGAAGCATTTTGATTTAATTTTACCATTACGCATGCCTATGCGGTTTGACAAGCCTGATCTAAATTAAAACTGAATAAGTATCTACCCTCACCCGAACAGTCGCACTGTCAATATATAATTAGTTGAATATATACTGTAACAATAAGTGTAGTTTTAATTATAGAGTATGATTACTATGATAAATAGTATGACTGTTGTGTTGGAATTTTTGCATTTTTGGTTTTGAAAGCGAGACTTGTTGAAATTACATCCTCAATTTTTTTTTAAATAAAATATAAAGCTGTGGGGATTTACAAGGCTAACAGAGAGCATCTGAACTGTAAAACAGATAATATATCGGTGTGTCTGTTTATTTCTAATAATACCAATGCTCTATTAATAAGCTGTCATGTAATCAGTACTGTAGTGTAAATTTAAGTAAAACAAAATATTCTAACCTTCATTCCAATGTTTCCATGTTCGTTCGCCCTAAAAATTGTTCGCCCGATTTCCCGTTCGCCCGCTTTTTTGTTCGCCCAGAGTCCGCTCGCCCTAAAAGTTGTTCGCACAGGGTCCGTTCCCCGTAATTTAATGTAGAATAAAATCAAATGAATTTCTTTCTTAATTTTTTCCCTAAATGGTCACACCTGTTTTTAATAGTATCAGAGGTCACACGTATTAATAGCCATTCTCTGTAACCACTTAAACTTCGTTGCCACGCTTGGTCACCGATTTTGATGAAGCTTCACCCATGCTTAGTACTTGACACCAGAAACAAATATCAAACAAAATTTCGTTGCTATGTGTCTCGGTTGCTATGGCAACAGCCGGAAAATTTTCAAAAATCGAGATTTTCAGCCAATTTAAATCTTGACTGTGGCTTAATAAAAACTAGAAAAAGCAAACAAACCATTCTCACAAAAACTTGACACCTTGATGTTACTTTTACTGTAAAGAAACTGTTTAGAATATATCTCTAAGTAAGTGGTAACCAAGGGTACATTTGGAATACAATTAAAATGCTGAAATATGCTGAAAAACACTCCGTATTCACTAATGGTAGGTGTTACATGCTCAAACTCAATCAACGACTTTAGAAAAGCAATCAAAATGTTTGACCTTAAGCATAAAAGTATAAGCAAAATTATTCTATAAATAACTTTTATGGTTGTCATGGTAACACAGCGTAACCATGCAAAACCACTAACTAAGATTGGGTTAATGCTACTGTCTTGAAAAAATACATCAAAATTCAAGACTGGCAAATATGCATCCTTAGGACCTTGCAAGAACAAAACCATAAGAAAAATTGGGTATAATTGCTACTTTGCAGTGTTACCATGGAAACAAAGTACCAGTGCTTAAAAGTGAATTATTTTTCGCTGCACTAAGAATTAAATTGCCATTTAATCAAGAAACAAATTAAAGGACTCAGCTTGAATAGTACTTATCTGTTAGAACTGAAGTTGAATATCATATATTGATAAAATTTGATGAATAAAACAACACTGTTGCTATGGTTACCAAGAAGGGAAAATGTTCGATTTTGTGAACTTTATATCAATATAAAACCCTGTCTGCCAACTTCTTGCATCCACTTAGAGATTGGATGATAGTCAAAATTAAAAGTCAAGTTAGCTGTTAGTAAATATCAATCATAAAAGTTTTGGGAATCTACATTTAAGGGTACGTATCCAAGGAAAGAAAATATTTTTCAGGTTTTTAAGCATATATTTTCTGCTTATTTCCATAGCAACGCTCTATTTAAAGAATCTAATCTGAATTTTTTCAAATGGGAAAACTAGGAGCACACCAACATCTTAAAAAATTGATCATTAGTTATGAGGAAATGTGCTTTTTTAAAAGATAGGATCAGATTTAAACATACAGACTGTTACTTTGAAGGCTCTCTGTGGTATAAAAACCTTGGCAACCATTGCCAACCAAAATGAAATATCATATTTTGTTCTTGGTATATGTTTCAAGGCTCTTTTTTCTATTATTTGGTCACATTTCATTCTATAATTGCTTTTTATTTTTACGTGTAGGGCTTTATAAAATTCAATGAATATTTTTTATTACTTTTGAATACTTTGTTACCATAGTAACGTATGTAATAGTTCATATACCAAACATGTTTATCATGCATTTGAGGCATCTGACCTTCACCTTTTGGAAACAGTCATTGCCAATTGTTTGCTTTGCCGCAAATGTTAACTATGGGGCTCTAAACATGTTAAAAAATGCCATTTTTCGAACTTTAAGACATGTTGCCATGGTAACTATATAGCATAGCAACCAATTTTTGCCTGATTTCCGTTAAGGGTATCAATTACTTTTATCATAAAGAGTTTGGAGTAATTCTGAGACTATGCGTGCCACAGCTCCTATATAATATTTCAAATCATTACAGAGAATGACTCATAACGTCTCAGTTCTTAATTGTTTTCAAAACATAGCGCAATTCGTAAAATAACACGGATGTATACATCCCCCTAATTAAAATTGATATTAATCATCTAATTAAGTATAGTCCAAACACTTGGTCATTCAAAAAAACATTAGAATCAAATCAAAAACTAATTTAGACTAAATAAACATTGCTCTGCATCTCAGAATTTGAAGAGAAAAAAATTCAGATCGTAATTAGGTAAATAAATAAAAGAAAATGATTGAAAAATTATTTAATTCATATATATATATACAAGTATATATAAGTATTGGGCGAACCACATATTGGGCCAAAAATATTCGGGCGAACGGACTCTGCGCGAACGGACTCCTGCGAACAGGTAGATCGGGCGAACAAACCCGTTACCCATTCCAATGGTCCAAGCAAGCCAATCATACATTAAAATGTCGCCGTCAGCTCTTTCATCACTCTATACAATTATCACTGGGAAATCCCAAGCAGAGTGTTCATCCTTGTTAATGTGACAGTCGGAATTTCCTCGTAAACAATTCAAACAAGATTCTTAGAATATATGAATCGGGATAATTCTGCTTAGAATAATGTCCCAGAGGAGTGACAAAGTACTTCGTAGTTGCAGATTAAATGTGCGTGAAGGTCTATATACAGCTTCTATGGTGAGAAAATGTTCAACTTCACAAATCATTTCTATTTTCAGTTTGTAAACATGTCCGTGTCCGACGTCGACTAGATGGGGCACACTAAAAACGGGATATACTAAAGACCTGATATTTACCTGGCGTTTTAATTTTTTAATTAAATGATAATATTGAGTATTTTAAATAAATTTTGTAAAGACTTTATGACTTTGATGCATTATGCTATACAAAAATTCAATTGTTTGGAATATTTACAGACAATTTTGAATCAGGTCAAATCAGTTTTTAGTACATCGCGTCTTTAGTACCTTCCTATTTCCCACAATGCCGCGCGTTGTTTACAAACAAGAGACCCCGAAAAAAAATCCTCTAAACTAATTATTGTTGTGTACATCACCACATTTTAAAATTATTTGAATAAAAAGAAAACAGAGAAACACCGAATCAAAACTATATCTTTCAGATGCATCAACTAAAACTGTGCACATGCAGTAAAGGCTTGGCTGGCTATAGTAGACAACTTGTTCCTGAAAGGTTTCTCACATATTTGTTTTATTAAAAAAAAACAATTAAATATAGCTTGAAGTTTATTTCTTTTTATATCAAATGACAAGATTTAATAAGTTCGAAATTATTTCAGTCAAACTTTTTCATAATATACCAATATTTTTAGCTATCAGAAAAAAACGTGTATGAGCTATTAACCCCTAATTATAGGGGCCAGCCCCTTTTCAGTAATCTAATATGAAAGCTCTCGTAATTACACACAACTTTTATTATATATCTCTTACCAAATTATTCTCGGTTCGAAAGTTATTACACAAAAAGTAGCAAAAATTCAAGGAAAAAAAAAAACTAAAATTTGCCGTTTTATAGCTTCCAAACTTTAAGAAATCATCTTATAATTTTATCGTTCTGCACATCTACAATGTATTGGCAACAAGTTCTCCAACTTTCGTGCAAATATCTTATGTCGTTCTTGAGATTTTTAGTGGAAACGAGACATCAAAAATTATCAATTAAAGGGCAATAACTCACAAATAAAGGCATGCATCAAAAAATTGAAAACAGGTGTAAATAGGTTTAACTACAAGGTATCTAACCTGAAAGTTTCATAAAAATCAGTCCAAAGGTCTTAGGGAAATCGCCTGTCAAAAATCGAGCGGGAAAAAAAAGAATAATAAGAAACAATAGAATAACAGTAGGGTCTTCCGAAGGAAGCGGAAGACCCTAAAAAGAAACCTAAGAATAACAAGAAGGTCTTCCGCTGAAGACGGAAGACCTTAATAACTAGATACGATCTCGTTGCGAGCAACGAGTGGGTCTTCCGTCCGATTCTTGATGAAATGAGATGAGATTTTGATTGAGATTTTCATACTTAATTAATGATTAAGATTGTGAAGAAGAACGATTTTGCCTCCATAATCTATAAAAAGACATTGAAGATTAAGACTTAAAAATTCGACTTTTGGTCCCTTATGGCCCCTAATATTAGGGATCAGCCCTTTTTTTTCAATTCATCTTAAAGCTCTCAGGATTTGAACATTTTTTGTTCAACAACTATTACGAGATTCTCTTTCGTTTTCAAGTTATTTGAAAAAGAAATTTTTAGGGGCCAACCGTTCAAATCCTTAAAGGGGCAAATTTAGCGAAAAATGAAAGGTTGCATATTGTTCAGAACATTATTTTGAACATTTTTTTTTCAATATTACTTATCAAAGTATTTCCCACTTTTGAGATATAGAGCGTCACAGATTTAGCATTTTGGCCCCTTATGGCCCCTTATTATGCACCATACGACATTCAAAACATAATATATAGTTTTAGATTGTTGAGATAAACATTTTTGCTTCAGTATTGTATAACAAAATATTAATTGCTAAAGAGTTATCGATTAAAGACTTTTGGCCCTTCTCAGCCCCTAATTTGAGTGCCCAGCCACTTTTTCTTGACCTCATCTTAAAACTCTCAAGATTTTGAACACTTTTTGTTCAACAACTATTCAGAGATTCTTTTTCGTTTTCGAGTTATTTGCAAAAGAAATATTTAGGGGCCAATCCTTCAACTCCTTAAAGGGGACGTATAGCGAAAAACTAAAGGTTGCATATTGTTCAGAACATTATTTTGAACATCTTTTGTTCAATATTACTTATCAAAATATTTCCCACTTTTCAGATATAAAGCATCAAAGATTGAGCATTTTGGCCCTTTTTGCCCCTAATTATGTAACATACGACATTAAAATTATATTATACAGTTGTAAATTATTGAGATTAACATTTTTGCTTCTGTAATGTGTAACAAAATTTTAACTGCTAAAGAGTTATCGATTAAAGACTTTTGGCCCCTCTCGGCCCTTAATTTCAGTGTCCAGCCCCTTTTTCTGGATTTTACCTTAAACCTCTCATGATTTTGAACACTTTTTGTTCAATAACTATTCAGAGATTCTGTTTCGTTTTCGAGTTATTTGGAAAAGAAATATTTAGGGCCCAGCCCTTCAACTCCTTAATGGGGACGTTTAGCGAAAAATGAAAGGTTGCATAATGTTCAGAACAGGATTTTGAACATTTTTTTGTTCGATATTACTTATCAAAATATTTCCCACTTTTGAAATATAAAGCGTCAAAGATTTAGCATTTTGGCCCCTTGTGGCCCCTAATTATGTAATATACGACATTAAAATTATGACATACAGTTGTAAATCGTTGAGATAAACATTTTTGCTTCAGTAATGTATATCAAAATATTGCTTGCTAAAGAGGTATCGATTAAAGACTTTTGGCCCCTCTTGGCCCCTAATTTGAGTGCCCAGCCCCTTTTTCTGGATTTTACCTTAAACCTCTCATGATTTTGAACACTTTTTGTTCAACAACTATTCAGAGATTCTGTTTCGTTTTCGAGTTATTTGCAAAAGAAATGTTTAGGGGCCAGCCCTTCAACTCCTTAATGGAGACGTTTAGCGAAAAATGAAAGGTTGTATAATGTTCAGAACATGATTTTAAACATCTTTTGTTCAATATTACTTATCAAAATATTTCCCACTTTTGAGATATAAAGCGTCAAAAATTTAGCATTTTGGCCCTTGTGGCCCCTAATTATGTAATATACACATTAAAATTATGACATACAGTTGTAAATTGTTCAGATAAACATTTTTGTTTCAGTAATGTATAACAAAATATTGACTATTGGAAAGTTATTCAATAAAGACTGTTGGCCCCTCTCAGCCCTTAATGTGATGAGTCAGCACTTTTTTCTTGATATCATATTAAAGATCTTGTAATTTTGCACAAATTTTGTTCAAGATATTATAACAAAATATTTATATTTTAAAAGATATGATACAAAATGTCTCAAAAATTCATTCATGATTCGTGTCCCAAATTTTGACCCCTACCGAGCTTCCATACTAGGTACTTCCGGAAAATATCCTGACCCAGGTGCACAATGGCAACATGTCCTGTATCTTTGGTAAAAATTTCAGCGTTCTAGCTTAAACCGTTCTTGAGTTCTACAGCAGACAAGAAAGCCCTCTAAATTTCGATTAAAGGGCGATAACTTCCGACCGGAAGTGAATTTAAAAAAATGAGAAAAACGAATCAGGTTTACGTGAAGACACATCTTTCCTGAAAATTTCAAGTAAATCGATCAAGCCATCTCCGAGAAATCGTCTGCACAAAAATTGTAAGAAAAAAAGGAAGAATAACTAGATACGATCTCGTTGCAAGCAACGAGTGGGTCTTCCGTCCAATTTTCGATGAGATGAGATAAGATTTTGATTGAGATTTTCATTCTAAAATAATGATAAAGATTGTGAAGAAGAACGATTTTGCCTCAATGATCTGTAAAAAGACATTAATCATTAAAGACTTTAAAATTCGACTTTTGGCCCCTCACGGCCCCTAATTTTAGGTATCAGCCCTTTTTTCTTCACGTCATCTTAAAGCTCTTAGAATTTTTATCACTTTTTGTTCAACACCTATTTAGAGATTCGTTTTCGTTTTCGAGTTATTCGCAAAAGAAATATTTAGGGGCCAACCCTTCAACTCCTTAACGGGAACGTTTAGCGAAAATTGAAAGGTTGCATATTGTTCAGAACATTATTTTGAACATCTTTTGTTCAATATCACTTTTAAAAATATTTCTCACTTTCGAGGTATAAAGCATCAAAGATTTAGCATTCTGGCCCCTTGTGGCCCCTAATTATGTACCATACGACATAAAATTTATAAGATATAGTTGTAAATCATTGAGATAAACATTTTTGCTTCAGTAATGTATCACAAAATATTAACTCATAAAGAGTTATCCATAGAAGACTTTTGGCCCCTCTCGGCCCCTAATTTGAGTGCTCAGCCCTTTTTCTTGATTTCATCTTGAAGCCCTTAAAATTTTGAACACCTTTTGTTCAACAACTATTCAGAGATTCTTTTTCATTTTCCAGTTATTGGCAAATGAAATATTTAGGGGTCAACCCTTCATCTCCCTAATGGGGACATTTAGCGAAAAATGAAAGATAGCATATTGTTCAGATCATTATTTTGAACATCTTTTGTTCAATATTACTTATCAAAATATTTCCCACTTTCGAGATATAAAGCGTCAAAGATTTAGCATTCTGGCCCCTTGTGGCCCCCTAATTATGTACCATACGACATAAAATTTATAAGATATTGTTGTAATTCGTTGAGATAAACATTTTTGCTTCAGTAATATATCACAAAATATTAAGTCATAAAGAGTTATCCATTGAAGACTTTTGGCCCCTCTCGGCCCCTAATTTGAGTGCCCAGCCCCTTTTTCTTGATTTCATCTTAAAGCTCTTATGATTTTGAACACTTTTTGTTCAACAACTATTCAGAGATTCTTTTTCGCTTTTGAGTTATTTGCAAAAGAAATATTTAGGGGCCAACCTTTTAACTCCCTAATGGGGACGTTTAGCGAAAAATGAAAGAATGCATATTGTTTAGAACATGATTTTGAACATCTTTTGTTCAATATTACTTACCAAAATTTTCCTTACATTCGAGATAAAAAGCGTCAAAGATTTAGCATTCTGGCCCCTTGTGGCCCCTAATTATGTAGTAAACGACATTAAAATCATAATATATAGTTGTACATTGTTGAGATAAACATTTTTGCTTCAGTAATGTATAACAAAATATTGACTTTAAAAGAGTTATTGAATAGGAACTGTTGGCCCCTTTCAGCCCTTAATTTGATGAGTCAGCACATTTTTCTTGATATTGTATTCAAGATCTTTATATTTTGCACAAATGTTGTTCAGTATGTTCTAACAAAATAATTATATTTTAAAAGATATGATGCAAAATGTTTAAAAAAATCACTCATAAAACGTGTCCTAAATTTTGACCCCTACCGAGCTTCCATACTAGGCACTTCCGGAAAATTTCCTGACCATGCTGCAACATGGCAACATGTCCTCTATCATCACTAAAAATTTCAGCATTCTAGCTTGAGCCGTTTTTGAGTTCCATCACAGACAAGGAGGTCCTCTAAATTTTGATCAAAGGGCGATAACTCCCGACCGGAAGTAATTTTCAAAAAAATGATTTGCCGGAATTAACTTCAGATGACATCGCATCGACCGTGAAAATTTGAAGCAAATCGAACGAGCCATCTCTGAGAAATCATCTGCACAAATTTTGTAAGAAGAAAAAAGAATAAAAATAATAACTAGATACGATCTCGTTGCGAGCAACGAGTGGGTCTTCCGTCCAATTCTTGATGAGATGAGATAAGATTTTGATTGCGATTTTCATTCTAAAATAATGATTTACCACAATCTGTAAAAAGACATTGAACATTAAAGACTTAAAAAATCGGCCTTTGGCCCCTAACGGCCCCTAATTTTAGGAATCAGCCCTTTTTATTCATATCATCTTAAAGCTCTTAAGATTTTGCACATTTTGTGTTCAACAACTGTTCAGAAATTCTTTTTCGTTTTTGAGCTATTAGCAAAAGAAATATTTAGGGGCCAACCCTTCAACTCCTTAATGGGGACGTTTAGCAAAAAATAAAAGGTTGCATATTGTTTAGAACATTATTTTGAACATCTTTTGTTCAATATTGCTTATCAAAATATTTCTTCCTTTCGAGATATAAAGCATCAAAGATTTAGCATTCTGGCCCCTTGTGGCCCCTAATTATGTACCATACGACATAAAAACCATAATATATAGTTGTAGATGGTTGAGATAAACATCTTTGCTTCAGTAATGTATTACAAAATATTAACTGATAAAGAGTTATCGATGGAAGAGTTTTGGCCCCTCTTGGCCCCTAATTCGAGTGCCCAGCCCCTATTTTGAGATCTCATCTTAAAGATCTAAAGATTTTGAACATTTTTCGTTCAATAACTATTCAGAAATTCTTTTTCGTTTTTGAGCTATTAGCAAAAGAAATATTTAGGGGCCAACCCTTCAACTCCTTAAAGGGGACGTTTAGCAAAAAATGAAAGGATGCATATTGTTTAGAACATTATTTTGAACATCTTTTGTTCAATATTGCTTATCAAAATATTTCTCCCTTTCGAGATATAAAGCATCAAAGATTTTGCATTCTGGCCCCTTGTGGCCCCTAATTATGTACCATACGACATAAATATCATAATATATAGTTGTAGATTGTTAAGCTTAACATTTTTGTTCAGTAATGTATACCAAAATATTGATTGACAAACAGTTATCGATTAAAGACTTCTGGCCCCTTTTTGCCCTTAATGTGATGAGTCAGCGCTTTTTTCTTGGTATAATATGAAAGATCTCGATGTTCTGCACAAATGATGTTCAGTATGTTTTAACAAAATATTTATACTTTAAAAGATATGATGCGAAACGTCTCCAAAAATCGGTCATGATTCGTGTCCTAAATTTTGACCCCTACCGAGCTCCCATACTAGGCACTTCCGGAAAATATCCTGACCCAGGTGCAATATGGCAACATGTCCTCTACCATTCCTGAAAATTTCAGCTTTCTAGCTTGATCCGTTTTTGAGTTCCATCACAGACATGGAGGTCATCTAAATTTTGATTAAAGGGCGATAACTTCCGACCGGAAGTGATGTTTTAAAAATCGAAGCGCCGGTACAAACTTCAGATAGAAACACATCAACACCGAAAATTTGAACCAAATCGATCAAGCCATCTCCGAGAAATCTTCTGCACAAAATCGGTAAGGAGAAAAAAGAATAATAACTAGATACGATCTCGTTGCGAGCAACAAGTGGGTCTTCCGTCCAATTCTTGATGAGATGAGATAAGATTTTGATTGCGATTTTCATTCTGAAATAATGATTAACCACAATCTGTAAAAAAACATTGAACATTAAAGACTTAAAAATCGACTTTTTACCCCTAACGGCCCCTAATTTTCAGAATCGGCCCTTTTTATTCATATCATCTTAAAGCTCTTAAGATTTTGAACAGTTTTTGCTCTACAACTATTCAGAAATTCTTTTTCGTTTTTGAGCTATTAGCAAAAGAAATATAAAGGGGCCAACCCTTCAACTCCTTAATGGGGACGTTTAGCAAAAAATGAAAGGTTGCATATTGTTCAGAACATTATTTTGAACATCTTTTGTTCAATATTGCTTATCAAAATATTTCTCCCTTTCGAGATATAAAGCATAAAATATTTTGCATTCTGGCCCCTTGTGGCCCCTAATTATGTACCATACGACATAAAAACCATAATATATAGTTGTAGATGGTTGAGATAAACATCTTTGCTTCAGTAATGTATTACAAAATATTAACTGATAAAGAGTTATCGATTGAAGACTTTTGGCCCCTCTTGGCCCCTTATTCGAGTGCCCAGTCCCTTTTTCGGGATCTCATCTTAAAGATCATAAGATTTTGAACATTTTGTGTTCAATAACTATTCAGAAATTCTTTTTCGTTTTTGAGCTATTAGCAAAAGAAATATAAAGGGGCCAACCCTTCAACTCCTTAATGGGGACGTTTAGCAAAAAATCAAAGTTTGCATATTGTTCAGAACATTATTTTGAACATCTTTTGTTCAATATTGCTTTTCAAAATATTTCTCCCTTTCGAGATATAAAGCATCAAAGATTTTGCATTCTGGCCCCTTGTGGCCCCTAATTATGTACCATACGACATACAAACCATAATATAAAGTTGTATATGGTTGAGATAAACATCTTTGCTTCAGTAATGTATTACAAAATATTAACTGATAAAGAGTTATCGATTGAAAACTTTTGGCCCCTCTTGGCCCCTAATTCGAGTGCCCAGCCCCTTTTTCGTGATATCATCTTAAAGATCTTAAGATTTTCAACATTTTTTGTTCAACAACTGTTCAGAAATTCTTTTTCGTTTTTGAGCTATTAGCAAAAGAAATATTTAGGGGCCAACCCTTCAACTCCTTAATGGGGACGTTTAGCAAAAAATGAAAGGTTGCATATTGTTTAGAACATTATTTTAAACATCTTTTGTTCAATATTGCTTATCAAAATATTTCTCCCTTTCGAGATTTAAAGCATCAAAGATTTAGCATTCTGGCCCCTTGTGGCCCCTAATTATGTACCATACGACATAAAAACCATAATATATAGTTGTAGATTGTTAAGCTTGACATTTTTTGTTCAGTAATATATACCAAAATATTGATTGTTAAAGAGTTATCAATTAAAGACTTTTGGCCCTTTTTTGCCCTTAATGTGATGAGTCAGCGCTTTTTTCTTGGTATGATTTGAAAGATCTTGATGTTCTGCACAAATGATGTTCAGTATGTTTTAACAAAATATTTATACTTTAAGAGATATGATGCGAAATGTCTCAAAAAATCGGTCATGATTCGTGTCCTAAATTTTGACCCCTACCGAGCTCCCATACTAGGCACTTCCGGAAAATATCCTGACCCAGGTGCAATATGGCAACATGTCCTCTATCATCCCTGAAAATTTCAGCTTTCTAGCTTGAACCGTTTTTGAGTTCCATCACAGACAAGGAGGTCATCTAAATTTCGATCAAAGGGCGATAACTTCCGACCGGAAGTGAATTTTTCAAAATCGAGTTGCGGGTACAAACTTCAGATAGAAACACATAAACTCTGAAAATTTGAACTAAATCGGTCGAGCCATTTCCGAAAAATCCTCTGCACAAAATCGGTAAGGAAAAAATAGAAAAAAAAATAATAATAACTAGATACGATCTCGTTGCGAGCAACGAGGGGTCTTCCGTCCGATTCTGAAGTAAAAAACGAAAAATCTAACAGAAAAAGTGATAAAAAAAATTCGGACATTCGGGGGAGCGAACCCGGGTCGCCCGTGTGACAATCCGACGCACTAACCATTCCGCCATTGAAAACACCGCTTCAAATTTTAAATTACGAAAATCTCGAGATTACCTTTTTTAATTCTAAAACAAATTACATATTTCGCATTCGCAAAAGAGTCACTATTAAGAGATTTAATATAAAAGAAAAATATTGGAAAACAAAAAAGTTGAAAAATTGCGGTTTTTTAAATTCGCTTCCGGTGTCGACCGGAAGCACTGACGGAAGATTTGAAAGTATAGTGCAAAACTACAACATGTCATCTATTAGTCCTGAAAATGACACCATTCTAGCTTTTGTCGTTTTTGAGTTTTTGTGTCGACAAAATGGTCACTAAAAATTCGATTAAAGGTCGATAACTCCCGACCGGAAGTGATTTTTCAAAAATTAAAAAAAACGAATCAAGTTCATATCATGATATATCATCTCTGAAAATTTCAAAGAAATCCGTTCACGCATCTCTGAGAAATCTTCTGCACAAAAATTGTAAGAAAAAAAAAAGAAGAATAATAATAAAAGTGAAAAAGAAACAATAGAACAATAGAAGGGTCTTCCGTTGGAGACGGAAGACCCTAATAATAAAAGTGAAAAAGAAACCGAAGAATAATAGAAGGGTCTTCCGCTGAAGACGGAAGACCCTAATAATAAAAGTGAAAAAGAAACCGAAGAATAATAGAAGGGTCTTCCGCTGAAGACGGAAGACCCTAATAATAACAAGCTAATTCAGAGAATTCGTGTCCCCCGCTTAGGGAAAAAGTCGGCTCCCCCTGACTGAATTTGTAGAATTATTAAATGTATACATGTATACTGAAGCAAATAAAATACATGTATGTCAATATGCATATAAAGATTTGATTGCTTATTCTTTATTATGTGTATAGAAGATTTTTTTATATGGAATGTTTATCACACTGTAATGATGATTTTATAACCTCATAAATTTTTCATTTCACATGCTGAATACTATCATTTAGTAAAAAAAAAAAGAGGGTATTTAAAAAAAAAAAAAAAAAAAGCTTCGACCGAGATTCGATCCCGGGAACCTCTCACATTTGAAGCGAGAGACATAACCACTAGACCACGGAATCGCTCTACGCGATGTGAAGTATATGCAGAATTGAAGTCACATACATATATATATATTCATGTTTTCATGTTCGGTATTCTCAAAATTTTACACAATCCATGGTGTTTGATTTATTTAGCCTTTATTAAACAGTTCTAATAGATGTAATAAGAACATAATGTCCGCCGAGAACCTGTTTTATACGCAATAACTCTCCTCATGCCCCTGCACTAAAAATAGCGACATGTAATACTATAAATACTAATAAAACAAACGGGGCGGGGCACTTTGAGAGGGGCGAGAGACGTCCTAGGAGTTTTGGTATAAAATTACATTGCATTAGCTCAAAATCTTCTTGAAATATCGCCCGGAAATGATAGTTTTACATACAGACAGAATGTATAAATTTACGACCTTGAACTTTGACCTTTTGACCTCAAAATCAATAGGGGTCTTCATTAGGCCACAGGGAGTTGTTATATAAAATTTCATTGCAATAGCTCAAATGGTTCTAGAGATATCGTGTGGAAACGAAAGTGTTTTAACAGACAGAATTTGCTTATTTATGATCTTGACCTTTGACCTTTTGACCTCAAAATCAATAGGGGTCTTCTTTAGTCCAAAGGGAGTTGCTATGCTAAATTTCATTGCAAAAGCTCAAAGGGTTCTCGAGATATCGTGTGGAAACGAAAGCGTTACAGACAGACAGAAAGACGGACGGACGGACGGACGGACGGACAAACCCAAATTAATATCCCCCACTTTTCAAGCGGGGGACAATAATAACTAGATGAGATCTCGTTGCAAGCAACGAGTAGGTCTTCCGTCCGATTTTTCGATAAGATGAGATATGATTCTGACTATGATATTTGTTATAAAATAATATCAAGACTTCTATCACTTGATTAAATTCTTTTGATTTATTCAACAATCTCAAATACTTATAGATGAAAGTGATTTGGGCCCTCTCGGCCCCTAATTTGAGGGGCCAGACCCTTTTCTTGATTTCAAATGAAAGGTCTCGTGATTTTGAACACTTTTTGTTCAAGACCTATTCACAGATCTCTTTTCGTTAAAGAGATATCTTGCATTAAAATATTTAAGGGCCACCAATAAGTCCTTAATGGGGCATTTAAAACGGTGCATATTGTATGGAACATTATTGTGACCATCCTTTGTTCAACATTGCTTATATCAAAAGATTTCTCCTATTCGAGATATAAACCGTCAAACACTTCATATTCTGGCCCCTAGTTTCGTAATATATGATTAAAATTTTATACGATGTTGTTGCAATTCGTTAAGATGAATACCTTTTAATCAGTAATGTATTACAAAATATAGATCATTAAAGAGTTATAGATGAAAGCCTTTTGGCCCCTCTGAGCCCCTATTTTGAAGAGTCAGCCCCTTTTTCTTGATATCAAATGAAAGGGCTTTTAAATTTAAAAACTTTGTGTTCAACGCTTATTCAGAGATTTCTCTCCGTTGTGGAGATATGCTGAATGGAAATATTTAGGGGCTACCCCTACACGTCCTTAATGGGGCCATTTAAAAAAATTCACAGTATGCATATTGTTTAGAACATTATTCTGGCCATCTTTTGTTCAATATTGCATATCAAAATATTCCCCCCTTTTGAGATATAAGGCGTCAAAGATTTGACATTCTGGCCCCTTGTGACCTCTAATGACGTAGCATATTATCTCAATTTTATAATATCTTGTTGCAAATCTTTAAGATAATATCTTTGCTTCAGTAATGTATAACAAAATATTGATCATTATAGAGTTATAGATGAAAGAGTTTTGGCCCCTCTGAGCCCTTAATTTTAGGGGTCGGCCCCTTTTTCTTGATATCAAATGAAAGGTCTTGTCATTTAAAACATTTTCTGTTCAACACTTATTCAGAGATTTCTTTCGTGTTGGAGATATGCGGAATGGAAATATTTAGGGGCCATCGCTCCAAGTCCTT
>NW_026920418.1:0-17186 GCF_032062105.1 Saccostrea cuccullata | reverse complement strand
TTTTAATATCTCAGGTACTTATTTAATTAGAATCATAGTCTTTGTCAATTACTGTATCTTGAGTTCTCAGAAAATTTCAATCAAAAGGTAGGTCACTGTGACCTACTTATGGTATTTTATAATTATATTATAATATCTTCAGTCTTAACTGGCTAAATATTATCAAACTTTGTAAGTTAATGCATTTCGGGTCTTATGATACTAATAGAGTTGGAGGCTTCTAATAGAAGTGATAGATTGTACAATTTATCAGAAGAGCGATTCAAGGCCCTTGGGCCTCTTGTTATGTCATTTGTTTGTTTGTTGTTAAACTTCCTCCAAGAAATTTTTCATTCAAATGGAGATACCACCACTTGAAAAATAATGAGGACAAGTCAGATTATTACCCTAACCAAAATTTGAGATGCTTTGGGAGAAAATTGAAAAAGAGGCCACAATAGAAATTTGCTTTAATTGTAAGAAATATTCTTTTCAGGCATATGACTGCGGCAAGTCACAGTCAAACCAGCAGTAAACCTAAGGTCCCGCCCACACCCAAGGCAGACACCCCCTACAAGATCCCGTATTTTGACTTTGATCAATCAGAAATTGTAGAGGGACCACCGGATGTAGATGAGGTAAGCTTTATTAGGTCACCTGAGTCACTCAGGTGACCTATTGCTATCTGTTTTTGTCCGTCGTCGTCCGTCGTACGTCGTTCGTCGTTCGTCGTCAATCGAACATTTTGAACATTTTCAGCTTCTTCTCTGCAACCACTGAACCAATTTCAACCAAATTTGGCACAAAGCATCTATGGGTGAAGGGGAACAGAAATTGTGAATTTCATGATCCCTACCCCCTGGGGCCTGAGGGGTGGGGCCAAAACCACTAAAATTAATGCAATCTTCAAAAATCTTCTTCTTTACTCCTGGACATCAAGCAGTCAAACTGTTTGCATGATTGTAATCAGCATTGAGACCTTTACCAAAATTGTGAAATTCATGGCCCTGGGGTCAGGGGTTCTTGTACTAGGGCGGGGCTAAATAAGTATATAGTGAAAATGCATTATTTCTTTGAAAATCTTCTTCTCTGCTCCTGGGTATTAAATAAACTAACTAAGTACATAGTTATGATGAGCAAGAGTGCCTCTACCAAAATTGTGAATTTTATGGCCCCAGGGTCAGGGGTTCTGGTGTCAGGGCGGGGCTCTATTGATTATATAGAGGAAATACATGAATTCTTTGAAAATCTTCTTCTTTACTCCTGGGTATTAAATAAACTAACTAAGTATATAGTTATGATGAGCAAGAGTGCCTCTACCAAAATTGTGAATTTTATGGCCCCAGGGTCAGGGGTTCTGGTGTTAGGGCGGGGCTCTATTGATTATGTAGTGAAAATACATGAATTCTTTGAAAATCTTCTTCTCTGCTCCTAGATTTTATATAATTTAACTAAGTACATAGTTATGATGAGCAAGAGTGCCTCTACCAAAATTGTGAATTTTATGGCCCCAGGGTCAGGGGTTCTGGTTTTAGGGCGGGGTTCTATTGATTATATAGTGAAAATACATGAATTCTTTGAAAATCTTCTTCTCTGCTCCTAGGTTTTATATAAACTAACTAAGTACATAGTTATGATGAGCAAGAGTGCCACTACCAAAATTGTGAATTTTATGGCCCCAGGGTCAGGGGTTCTGGTGTCAGGGTGGGGCTCTATTGATTATATAGAGGAAATACATGAATTCTTTGAAAATCTTCTTCTTTACTCCTGGGTATGAAATAAACTAACTAAGTACATAGTTATGATGAACAAGAGTGCCTCTGCCAAAATTGTGAATTTTATGGCCCCAGGGTCAGGGATTCTGGTGTTAGGGCGGGGCTGTATTGATTATACATGTATAGTGAAAAAACATTAAATCTTTGAATATTTTCATCTTTGCTCCTAGGTTTTAAGCAGATGAATTACCTATATAGTTATGAGCAATCCCTAATCTTCAAGAATTGTAAATTTCAAGGCCCCAGGGTCAGTTGTACCATAGTGGGGGGGGGCTGTACTTATGTACCGAAAATGAATGAATTGTTTGAAATGTGCTCCTTGGTATTAATCAAATATTTTTGAAAAGCAAGTATGCCTTTCCAAAAATAGTGCAATGTGTGGATCTAGGCCTAAGAGTCAAGGGTTCATGTGTGGTAGCGGCACTACTGATTATTGCTGAATATTACTGATTAGTTGAAATGCATTTTTTGTTCCCCTACCCTGCCTATGGGTATAAAGTAACCAAACTAAGGAACTGCTAAGTGTATAGTTATGATGACCAGATTGTAAATGCTATAGCATCTGGCTTAAAACATGGATCCAATTCAGTCACTGGAAAGTTGTTGAATAATGCTCAGGTGACCTATAAGGCCCAGGGGCCTCTTGTTTTGTAATTTTAACATTCAGTGTTATATCTCAATCATATTTGGCCTTTAATGCTCATGCAGATGTAAAGATTAAACAAATCATTATCTATGGAAAATGGTTGTATCATTTTTAATGGGTTGATTATTTAATTTAGTCCTTGCAATGTTTAAAATAAATTTCGTGTTAGTGAATGAGAGAATGAAATACTAGAATATAATTTATGGAATTGTGAATAGTTGTTAAAATGTTTTGGAATGTTTGCTAAGTCAAGTGATATCAAAACAAAAGTAAAGGGGGAGGGTCCTTAAATCTAGAAGTAAAGTGTCAATTTCCTTTCAATCGCTTAATTATTTCATGATGACACCCATTTCTCTAACAGTTGTCGGAGGAAATCAGGCAGAAGGACGTGGTAGAGGAAATAATAGCCTCAGTCTGTAGCATACAGCGGTGCTAAATGTCCCGGGGACGAAAAACCCCAGAAAGAGGAGAGAAAGAAACACAGACAAGGAAAGTCCTACTCTCCAGACAAGTTAACAGACTCTGCTTCCACTAGAAAAACTGTCCAGTTTCAAGATATTCATGAGACTTCAGGTTAGAATGGAAATATTTTTCTGAGTTTCAGTTTCAGAAAACATTTTATTAATGTCTTGAAAATGTATCCTTTAAATATTACAAGGAAACTAGGATTTTAAGCAATTTATGAACAATTTAACGGTAACTTGCAAAATGCAGGCAATTCGTGTTATCTCAGACCAAACTTAATGGGGTCAAGACAAAAACTTCAATATATGCCAGGACTCAAGCTATCAAGGTTGAAATACCTATCGAAAAATTTGTTGGGTATTTAACTCCTTTAACCTATCCATAGTACTGAGATATCCATGTTCAAGACTTAATTGTGATTTTATCCAGTAAAGTTTGACTTTGTAGAGTCGGAGTCTGAGGAGAGTGATTCTGAGGACTCGGGTGAGGAGCAGGACCACAGGAGGGACAGCTCTGAGACTGAGGAGTCAGAGGATGAGGACAGAACTCCTGGTGAGGAGGAGTACGCCTACCCAGAGCAGGAGAAAAGGTAAACAGCGGCCTGTAATAGTTATACTCAATGTAAATTTACTTCCCCAAGGAAAGTTGTGCATGCCTTTTATATAAATACTGCAGTTACTGTGAAATCACTTTTTGAGTTGGGGGGGGTATAAATGGGCCTACAAATTCATAACCTTGATAAAATACTAAAAGTTTAATATTTATCTCAAAGACACCAAGAAAACCAATTTTTTCCTTTTCTATACATGATGAGCCAATATTATTCCTTTCATTTTAGATCAAGTTGTGTCCAAGTTAAGAGAGCCAAAATTTATTCCCCACCTTCCCATGACCTTAGATTGAAATTTGACCAGGAAGAAGAAAAAGACCGAATGGAATACCAGCGACCTTGGCCTGACCTTGAAAATCTGTTTGGTGATGACCCAGAATACCAAAAATATCTGACTGACCTTGGCTCATACATGGCAATGCAGCTGGAGCAAGTTAAACAGTTCTCTCATGTAAGTTTGATATACAAAATGACTGGAATGTGGTTTTATTAAGATTGACTTGAGAATAAGGTTTAATCATTTCAAAATTAATATAACATTGATGGAACATGTTATGCAGATTTTGAAAAATACATTGTTTCAAATTTATATTCTTTATCTACATGTATCCTTAGATAATTTTACAGGGATTAATCTAGGTTTTTGGGGAAACTACCCTTTCTGGAGAAATTGGGAAAATTAGCCGGGGTCTAGGAACCACTCGAGAGAGTGCAGGGCCAGCCCTGCTTGGGGGGTAATTGAATTTCAGCATTTTTACTATCATTTAAAGCACATAAAGTAGCAAAGTAAAACCATTTTTCTCATATACAGAAAATTTTTTACTTTAAATTCTCAGTTTTTAGGAAGGAAAAATTATATTTGAGGTTTTTAGCTCACCTGAGCCGAAGGCTCAAGTGAGCTTTTCTGATCACATTTTGTCCGTCGTCCGTCTGTCCGTCTAGCTGTTCTTACGAGAGGTACATTATGGGGTAAAATGAACGTATTTTCCAGCAGTATGGGTTTTTTTTGGTGCTGTGGGGTTAACCCCATAATGAAGAGGTCTATTTACGTTCAAAATTACTCTATGAGGTCGAAAAACCTAAAATTAGTTTTAACCTCACAAAGACTTTGTCCAAATTTTGGACATGTCCTAAGCCCAAAACGCTCAGACATTCAGAAATCTGCTGTTTAGAGGAGTTCGGTAATTGAATCAAGGAGTTCCGAATACCTGAGCATGCGCATATATTTAAAAACTAACTGCGCATGCGCAGGATACGGAAGTAGCTGCATTTGGCATAGCTTTGAGGAAATTCGGAAACACAAAAAGCAAATGCGGTAAGTCTTACTATTTTGTTGCACTACATTGAAAAAAAGTTTTGTAAGTTGTTTGACATGCTTCATACGTACATTATGCAGTTGTAGAATTTATTTAAAGCCAAGGAAAGGAAATCTGTAGTCCACATAAACACATACCTATTGAAAACCGGCTTTTGTTAAAAAATATATATATATAATGAATGCACTGATAGTTCTTTTTTGAATCAGAGGTCTGCAATGAAAATCGACCGACACCCGGGGGTTGGGCTAGTGGTTTTCTGCAAGTAGGTCGCCCCGTTGGCCAGTAAAAAAGATAATATTATTTATACACATGCAATACATGCAAAGCACAGTTGGTAAGTATTTTCACTCGTTTTTTGCTATAAAAATCCCAACCATTTAAATTTTCCGTATAACATGCTTCAACTGTCAATAAATCTCCATTATTTAATCCGTGTTGGAGTACTACCTGGCTTATTTTCTTCCAAAAACGATCGCGTTTTTTTCTTAATTCGAATTTTCTCTATACTATGGTAAAAACATGCAGATATCTCATAACATAAATACATGTGATTCTTCGAACGGGAGACAAAGTCTCTGGATTTTTCACCCCTCTCCGCCCCTCCTGATTAATTTTTAAATCTTCAGTGTTTAAATTTTTTCCAATTGAATATTTTTGGCTTTAATTTTATCCTGTTTCGTAATATAATTGCTCTCTCTCTCTCTCACTCTCTCTCTCTTTGAATTCATTGTAGATACGTACCAATTGTTTATCTACTCTTCACTCATTTGTTTACATGTACTTGTAATTGTACCTTAATCTATAGAGAGAAAATCAGAATGGAAAATGGAATTAACAATGTCACTGCAAATAAATTTTCACAGCAAGTAGGCTTAAAGCTTCGTAGGAATAAACATGGGGTTGTATAATAAGGTTGTAAAATTCAGTTGTATATCAATTTGATAAATGACAATCAATGTTTAAAAATGAGTGCAGGACATTTTAATCAGTTGTTAAAATGCCCAATATGTCACATCTTTTACATGTGCCCGATAATAAAATTCTCCTATTAAAGAAATAAATTACTTTTAGATACAATTATATAACTCTGTTTGTGTTAATGAAAAAAATATAATTGTCCTGTAAGATCAATTTGTACTTATTTTTTAAGATCGACGATTGAAAATTTAAAAGAATTAAATCACAATTAATAGTTTTTCCATAGCTAAACTTAAAGAAATTCAAGCTTAAAGCTACATTTTGTAATTTACAATATTAATTCATCATAACTTTGAATATTTACAGTGAGAGTATGTGACTTAGCTAATACAGGGCTATCAGTATTTTCACACTTGTTAGATTTTGATTTCGTGTAGAAGCTCTAATTGCAACTCTTGTCAAAACAAATGTTTTGTATAGCATGATTATCTCGTGAATTTCACTATCAGGAGACGATCGATAGGGATTAGTTAAGCTCTACTGCACTTGACACCTGTGTTGTAGTAGAATGATTTTAAACTGCGTAAATATAAATCTTTGGTCAATTGAATAATTTTTGGTGTGTGTCTGTATGTTAGATAGAAATTCTGACAGCTTTATAAAAATAATATTAAAAATTTACCAGACTTTAAAAACTTCAGCAAACTAGTTGATCGAGGATTAATTGAGGGGGGGGGGGGGGGGGGTAACACTGCTGATCATTACCTGAACATATGATAGTGAAGTTTTTAAATGAATTTTATTGACACTTACTGAAATAATTTTTTATACTTTATTTAATTCACCATTAAACTGTCTTTTTATTAAAGCTTGTGTATTTTTTCTTATTAAAAAATAGATAGTAGTAAGGCACATTTATTTCTTCTTGAGGCCATCATTTGTTTTATTTTTAGGTTTACAAACCCACCGCTCAAGACTTTCAATTTTCAGAAAAAAATAAAATTGAGAAAAACAGATTTTTTTCTTTCCGATGTTAAATTTGAGTCGGGATCGAGATTTCACATTTACGAACTCGTACTTCCGGTTTTAAAATGAAAATGGTGGTAAATAAAACGTGACCTGATCTGCAAAGTTCATAGTAGAACCATAGCTAGGTTAAATGTAAGAATTTATCGATAGGAGTGCCATTCAAAACGTTTCATCTGTTCAGAGGACAAAAAATGCTGACGACTTTGTAGCACAATGACATGTTGGTGAGAATTATGCATTCGTTTTCATAAGTATGTCTCTGTAAATTATTTTCATCTCACAGATTTAAAATGGGCCGTGGTAGTTATTTATTGACAGAGAAAATGTTTAGGTCTCTGTTATAGCTGAGAGTCCAAGCATGATTCTTTAGAAAAGGGTCGCTTTTGCACCAGATGATCATGTAATGAATTAAATATAATATGGCAAAAGTTTATTTGACCAAGAAGAATAGCCTAAAGAAATGAAATGTTTCAACTATTTAAAAAAACAAGTATAATCAAATAAATACAGCCAAGCATGTAGTATCGTTTTGAATGTGGCAGCCAGAAAAATTATTTTACACTCAATTGAAAAAAAAGAATTCAACCCACTCCTGAATACCCCCTGTCTGTTTTATGATAGGAATTATTATTTTAGGTCTCAAGTATATTTTAGAAAATTAATTTCCACACATTCACCTTACACATATTAAAAACGATGAAGATGTATTGAGTTTTTTAAAAAATGATTTTTTTTAAATCTGTACTTTTTGACCAGCATCACAATGTTTACATAACTGGCCCAAACTGGTAGACAATGAAATAATCAATAAAGGTTCTTTTTGTAGCCATTATGTGTCCAGTGGCAAGGAGCCTCACAGTTGGAAGAGCACAAAAAAAGAAGCAAAAATGAATGTAAAAAAGTCGATATTTTATCCCAAAATATAATTTTTTTTTATTTCCTCCTCCTACGGGACTTTTTCATTTTGATGTTCGTAAACCTAAAAATAAAAAAAATGCTGGCCCGAATGATACTGTAATTCAATTATCACATATTTGAATGTAACAAAAGAACACTTATGAATGTATGAAGTTTAACTGTTTTGTAGGAACAGAAACATGCACAAAACCTTAAAAATTTGGAATTCGTTAATTTGATATTTTTTAAATAAGCATGGATTAATATATATATACACATATACAAAGGTTTTGTGAAATTGACATGTTTAATTAAATCAACTATAGTGGTTATTGCTGTTTATTTATTGACCGACTGGCTACTTCTTGGGCAAACTGGAATAAGAGGCCACCTGTCTTAAGTGGCTAGTTTCCGGACTTCCCAAAGGGGGCCTCTTAAAACAAGTTTGACTGTACTTTTTCACCTTTTACCAATATAAGAAAGTAGTTTATGACAACTATGCTATAAATAAATTCTGATGAATTTTAATTAGTAACTCGGAATTTTTGTATGTGTTATAAATAAACATTTGCTTCTGTATTCCTTTGTAGAGTTTAGATACCACTGAAAGTGAACATCAGTGGAACTTTGATGATCTAGGCCACTCTATTTGTTGCAACAACACCAGCAGGCGTTGGCCATTCATAAAGTTGAAAGAACAAACCTATGACTTGAACACACAATTTGTGATCTGAATATAGTTCACAAATTTAAGGAAAGCAACTATTTAAGACATTCAGATCAATGGTTAGTACATGTTATAAGTGCCAATAAAATCAAGACAACAATATTATTTTACAATAAATTAAAACATAACCTTTAAAAAAATTCAACATTATCATTTAAAAATATATTTTACTGTATTTTTTTTTGACAGGTATACATGAAGTATGAGTAAAAGACTTTTAAGAAGAACAAGCACAATCCCGATTCATTCTTGCCATTACCTTCCCCAGAGGGCGACATTCAGGACCTGACTTACTTTTCAGAAAAAGAAGATGAATCGATTTTTGAAAGTTGATCTAAAAAAGATAACATTTACATGGGTCGCGGATTTGAATTACATTTTCTTGATGGGCAACTAGTTTCAAGTATTTGGATGTCTATTCTCAAGTTACTGCAAACCTTAAATTAACTTCTTGATTATTAGTTAAATGTGAGACCGTGTTTTACTTGAAGTAATCATTTTTTGAATTGAGCTATGTTATCTCTGATTACTTATGTTTATGAGTAGTGTTCAGCTTTAAGACAAAAGGATCTTTTATTAACATTGCATTCGGCATGGCGAATTTCTATACATTAACAGTCATTGTTTTTGTCTTTTTTCACCTGAGCCGAAGGCTCAAGTGAGCTTTTCTGATCAAATAATGTCCATTAAACTGAAATGTACATTTATGTTGTTTTCACATTTTCATCTTCTTTGAAGAACCACTGGGCCAATTTCAACCAAACTTGGCACAAAGTATCCTTGGGTGCAGGGGATTCATTTTTGGGGAGTTTGTTATTTTCAAATGAAGGGCCATGCCCTTTTCCAAGGGGAGATAATCATGAATTTGTTAAAAATTAATGGCATTTTTAAAAAATCTTCTTCTCCAGAACCACTGGGCCAGGAAAGATGAAACTCATGTGGAATCATCCTCAGGTATTGTAGATTCAAGTTCTTTTAAATCATGACCCCCGGCACTGGGGATAGGACCCAAGTTTTACATAGGGATATATAGGGAAACCTTTTAAAATCTTCTTTTCAAGTACTTCAAAGCTATGATTAGTGATATTTATATGGAATCATAGGTAGTGTAGATTCTAGTTTGTTCAAATGATGAACGCCTGGAAGGGGGGGGGGTTAGTAAATTCAAGCCTGATGTGCTCAGGTGAGCGCTTTGGCCCCTGGGCCTCATGTATAATTAGTGATCTCATTTTAAATGTGAGAAATAATTATCAGACTGATATTTACATTTATGTTGTTTATTATTATTTTTTATTTGGAAAATTATAAATCAATTGCTTTTTGTTGTTTTTTTTTCATTTAATTTTAGGGGGATGGGAGTGGGAGTGCAGCTGTAAGTTTGAGTATATTTTCCAAAAGGATGTACATCGTTACTTTTGTTTTAAGATCAATTTTAAAATGCAAAATGATGAGATATTAGACTACACTTTAAAAAAAAAAAACTTCATTTGAATTAATATATTTTGTTTAAAATAAGTAGCAATAACATTCAAGTTTTAGAGTTATTTGACAACTTACTATATACTTGTTTTTTTTTTTACATCTATGAAGATTGTCTCAAATTTTGATGTTTTTTTTTCTGTGTTCTACATTTATTGACATGTTTCTTATCTGTGTTCAACTTGTCGAGTAACTGAAAAGTTTCATTAAATTTTTTTTTAAAAATCAGCATCATCTCTTTTATTTATTATTATTAATTTACAATGAAATTATGTATGCTTTTGATGCATAATGTACACTTCAAATTCAGGCACCAGCAAATTCAAAGGAAAAATTTTCATTTAGAAATAAGCAGTAAAGATAAAGAGATTATCCAATTAAAAATAGTTTGAAAAATATTTAAAACAAATTTTCGAGTATGTTATCAAAATAGGAAAAAGTATTATGAGTATTGTTTGGTATTTTTAATAGTAAAAAAAAAAGGATATGACGTACTGGCAATCGCATCATCTCACTCAGGATCTTTCCGTCAGAGTTTGGAAAAACAACCTCGAATGCATTAACATCACCTGATGTTAAAGGTTATGCTTTTTTTTTTTTTTTTTTTCAAATATAGCATAGAGGAAGTAAGAAGTCCCTTTTATAGTATATTTTATGTGATATCATAGCATTGAATAAAGTTAAACTCCATATTCTACAGATAAAAGGTCTTCATGCATTTATTTTGAAGATCATGAAAAGGGGGGTTGTTGCCATGGCATCTACCTAATACATTCGAGGTCGTTTGTCAGCTAGTCAGAAAGGCTCGAGAAGTTGCGATTGAACATAGTGGGGGTACTTGTTCTTTTATTACCAGTCTCTGGTAGAGTTTTTTGATATTAGAACATACTGGGGTTTTCAAACACTTAAATTCATATGGTTACTGGTATCTGTTACATGAGAACACAGCGGGGTTGTTTGTTTAACACTCTGAGGTTACTAAGATGTCGGATATTTTCTATCAGAACATATTGTGGTTCTTGTCTAACACTTTGTGGGGTTAATGTTATCTTTCATCTATATAAGAACATGATGGGGTTGTTACACTTTATGGAATTAGTGTTGCCTATTATCTTTATGAGAGTACATAGTGGGGTTGCTGTCCAAACACTTTATGGGGTTAATGTTGTCTATTATCTTTATGACAGTACATAGTGGGGTTGCTGTCCAAATACTTTATGGAGTTAATGTTGCCTATTATCTTTATGAGAGTACATAGTGGGGTTGCTGTCCAAACACTTTATGGGGTTAGTGTTGTCTATTATCTTTATGAGAGTACATAGTGGGGTTGCTGTCCAAACACTTTATGGGGTTAGTGTTGTCTATTATCTTTATGAGAGCACATAGTGGGGTTGCTGTCCAAACACTTTATGGGGTTAGTGTTGTCTATTATCTTTATGAGAGTACATAGTTGGGTTGCTGTCCAAACACTTTATGGGGTTAATGTTGTCTGTTATCTTTATAAGAGTACATAGTGGGGTTGCTGTCCAAACACTTTATGGGGTTAGTGTTGTCTAGTATCTTTATGTGAGTACTTAGTGGGGTTGCTGTCCAAACGCTTTATGGGGTTAGTGTTGTCTATTATCTTTATAAGAGTACATAGTGGGGTTGCTGTCCAAACACTTTATGGGGTTAGTGTTGTCTATTATCTTTATGAGAGTACATAGTGGGGTTGCTGTCCAAACACTTTATGGGGTTAGTGTTGTCTATTATCTTTATGAGAGTACATAGTGGGGTTGCTGTCCAAACACTTTATGGGGTTAGTGTTGTCTGTTATCTTTATGAGAGTACATAGTGGGGTTGCTGTCCAAACACTTTATGGGGTTAGTGTTGTCTGTTATCTTTATGAGAGTACATAGTGGGGTTGCTGTCCAAACACTTTATGGGGTTAGTGTTGTCTATTACCTCTTTATGAAAGTACATAGTGGGGTTGCTGTCCAAACACTTTATGGGGTTAGTGTTGTCTATTATCTTTATGAGAGTACATAGTGGGGTTGCTTAAACACTTTATGGGGTTAGTGTTGTCTATTATCTTTATCCTCCTAAGACAACATAGAGTACTGGGGGTTGTTGTCCAAACACTTAATGGGGTTAGTGTTGTCTATTATCTTTTTAAGAGTACATACTGGGGTTGTTTGTCTTATAATTTATGGGGTTAGTGTTGTCTGTTATATCTATATAGCATAGTGGGGTTGTTTGTTTAACACTTCTGGGATATTCTTGTCTATCATCCTCATGTGAAAACATGATGGGTTAATTTACTTTGATGCAACAGTTATCCTCAAATAAAAACATTTTTTTGCATTGTTACTGCTATGCAGTTGTTGAAAAATGTTATTGCTATATCCGTTCTAAGTTCATCTGATAAACAGTAACAATTTTAAGTACTTATAATTAGTTGCCTGTGAAGTTGACTTGATATTAAATAATTAATTTTTAACCCCACAAACATAGATCTTAAACCCCACAAACATAGATCTTAACCCCACAAATATAGACCTTTAACCCCACAATATACCATTTGTTTGAATTCCTAATGAAACCTCTCAAGTCACCACTCTACTATTGATAACCCCACAAAGCAAAATGATAACCCCGCACCTTCCGTAAAATGCACAATGTACCTCTCAACTGTATAGCTGTCTAGCTGTCCGTCCGTCTGTAAACTTTTCACATTTTCGACTTCTTCTCAAGAACCACTGGGCCAATTTTGACCAAACTTGGTACAAAGCATCCTTGGGTGAAGGGGAATTTAAATTGTTAAAATGAAGGGACATATCCCCTCGCAAGGGGAGATAATCAAGAAAAGACAAAAATAGGGTTGGGTCATTAAAAAATCTTCTTCTCAAGAACCACTGGGCCAGTAAAGCTGAAACTTATGTGGAAGCATCCTGGTATAGTGTAGATTCTAAATTGTTCACGTCATGACCCCTGAGGGAAGGGCGGGGCCACAATGGGGAATCAAAGTTTTATATAGAAATATATAGGAAAAATCTTTGAAAATCTTCTTCTCAAGAACCACTGGGCCAGAAAAGCTGAAACTTATGTGAAAGCATCCTTGTATAATGTAGATTCTAAATTGTTCAAATAATAACCCCAGGGGGAAGGGCGGGGCCACAATGGGGAATCAAAGTTTTATATAGAAATATATAGGAAAAATCTTTGAAAATCTTCTTCTCAAGAACCACTGGGCCAGAAAAAGTGAAGCTTATGTGGAAGCATTCTGGGGTAGTGTAAATTCTAAATTGTAGGAATTATGACCCCCGGGGGAAGGGCGGGGCCATTATAGGGAATCAAAGTTTTACATAGAAATATATAGGAAAAATCTTTGAAAATTTTCTTCTAAAGAACCACTGGGCAAAAAAAGCTGAAACAAATGTGCCCATGGAAGGATCATGGGGTAGTGTAGATTTCAAAATGTCTAAATTATGATCAGTGGGGTAGGGTGGGGATGCATTATGTATAACAAGGGGGAAATCTGGTAAAGAACAGAATGGTCAAAGCTTCTCAGGTGAGTGATGTGGCCCATGGGCCTCTTGTTTGAGTTTATTTTGGAGGTATTTGCCATTGACCCCCTTATAAGTCGGTACAACTTTTTGACACAATCTGTTGACAATTTCAAAGAAATCCACCGGTGTTTTAACCTGGTTTCAACTAATATTTTTCGAAATGAATATGATATTTGATTTTAAAACATAAAACAAATGTATAATACAGACTAAAGATACAAATAAAATAATTAAATATCTTAATACTTGTACTTTTTATATAATCTAAGCATACATAATTATATACTATATTTAATAAAAGTACTATATTTCGCCTTCCAGAAAATATCAATCTTTTAATGACTTGCCTATAAGTTGGACATAGAGTTTTAGACAAAAATTCAACTCCCAAAAAACCGACTTATAGGCAAGTATATACGGTACTTAGAGTCATGGAGTAAGGAGCTGATCTTTCAATGACTTGCTCAGGAATGCTCATCTCCCATTTTCACTGAAAGTAGCAGTAATATAAATTTAAGTCTGTCCATCCATCTCTTCAGCTGTGTGCTTGTATGTTTGCATCTGTCATTCTGTATGTATCACTCGATCTCATTTTAATACAATATCCCCAAAACTGAAAAGCCCTTGTGCTATTGCAATGAATTTTTTTTAACATACATGTAACTACCTTTGGCCTATTGATTTTGAGGTCGAAAGGTAAAGAACATAAGGTAATAAATTCATACGTTCTGTCTGTCTGTAACAATTTGTTTACGGGCAATACACATGTATCTTAAGAAGTCTATGAGATTTTGCAATAAATTCTTTATCAACTCTTCCTGACCTAAAAAAGACTCCTGTTGATTTTGAGGTCAAAAGGTAAAGAGGTCAAGGTTATAAATTCATACATTCCAGATGATAAATTTAGTTTTAATTCTTTCAATACAGTTTAAAATCACAATTCCCTCTGGCCTAGATGAACATTGTGACCCATGGGCATCTTGTTTTAACTGGACTATCATTAAGTTTAACCATTAAATTAATTCACATCAAGGATAAAGCATACTTTCTTCTATAAAGAAGTATAAGTGTATTTATACTTCCTTCATGAATTATAGCCATGTAGAGTGTAAGCAGTGAAGACAGAATGGTATAGTATACCTTGCTAGTTTTACCTTTATCTTTCTATTGATTCACACTGCATACTATCAGATAGTATCTCACTATAAAGAGGTTAATATGTCTGTGTGATTAAAAAGAGATATTAAAAGTTTGTTGGAGGTCTTTATACGTCAGAATGTTTATAAAACTAGACAATTTTTATGTTCAGTATCTGCCTGATCAAACTAATTATTAAGTAAAGATTAAGTATGTGTTTAATTACAACGTAGCTAAGAAATGACATATAATGGGTACATAAATGATCAGAGATCTTTTCAAAATTAACTAACAGTGATCATAATATTCCTGCCCTAAATCTAGTCCTCATCAGAGGATGTATTTAGAAGTCAATGAAGAATAATGCATCCATTTTTTATGACCATTTACTGCAGATAATGAGTTTACCTGTACATTGCAAAATGATTAACTTATTAAGGTTCAACATGACAGTTTGAAGGTCTTCACAAATTTTCCTTAATTCAGCTGTTTCTTTTTATCAGGATAATTATGAGTATTTAGTCATGTTTTTAGAAAAAATATGCTAAATTTCTTGAGTTCTGACAGATGTATTTACATGAAATATTTAGAGGATCCAATTTGGAATTTATTTCACCAGTGGGACAGGATTTTTTTTATATTTTCATGAGTGCAAAGCATGATTGAAAATATAAAAAAATCCTGTCTCACCAGTGAAATAAATTCCATATCCAATGACAAAACATTGAATTTTCTTGTTTGTTTGTTTGTTTGCAGTTGCCTACAGACCTGTTGAAAATGCACCTGACCCAAACTTTTTTAAAGCCATTTTCTTTTATTTTTATTTTCAGGATATTAAAACTGTTTCTTTTTTAGTTTTCGTTTTCATCAATCTGTGGTTTATACAAGAGTGAACTGAAGGTTATAATTCTTCTGTAGAAGTCCATTGAAAAGCTCTATTAATTGTTATCTAACAAACAAGGGTATCATTTTTGTTCCATTTTAATCTAACTAGGAAGCTTTTAAAATCTTCTGCACTGTCATCTCCGTCATTCAGACGTATGTCTTTATTGAAGTGGCTTGATGATCAAGACTAATTTCCATTCTTTACTTCATTTATTTCCCAGGGGCGACAATTGATGGTTATATCAATGTTTTCTTGTTATTATTGTTGCATTGCGTCCATTTAAAATCTTATATCAACCCCCTACAGTAGATAAAATGTTTACCATGAGTATACTTCATACGCATTTTCACAACGCCCAACCGAAAATCGGGGGAAAATCTAGGAGATTAAAATTGATTTCAAACTCTCAATTGTAAAAGTGCCTCATACTAATTGGGTAATCGACGCTTTCTAAGATCTACACAGCCAAGGGGCAATTATTATAAATGGTTGGGACAGAGCAGGACTTGGCCATAATTAGCCGTAATTAACCTGGCTATCTCTGACTCGTCTGTAACAATAAATGAACAATAATAACACAAGCTGAAATGATTATTGACATTTTAATCATTTTTAGACAAATAGTTTAAGATTTGCCATTCGTTTTCATTTTTTCTGAATGTTTGTAATGAAATTTCAACTGCTTCTTGTACACTAGTAAAGTTTTTCCGTGATTACTTGTTGAACCGTCGGGATCGGTATTGAAAAAAGGGCAAATAACTCTAAATAAATCAAGATATGGGAATATAATGAACAACTGGTTCGCGACGATAAATATCCGCGAGCAGAGGTTACTTTTTCAGCGCCGAACTCGCGGATATTTATCGCACGCGTATAATACTTGGTTTACAGTAAGTTCCTGAGGGGAAATTTTCTCTAGGGGAATAACACCCATTATCGGTAGTAAATATGCCCTAGATTAATCCCTGTTTTATGTCAATATATGATTTCCTCCAACAGAACTTTGATCAGTACTGTGAAGTGGTGGACAAGAGTAAAGCCTTGGACATTGATGAATCCATGGCCAGACATGAGTGGTCCACAGAAGAATTCAATCATGTTCTACCAACCTTCACAGAAATGGTCAGACCTGCTTTCTGCATAATATCTGTTTATCATGAGAAGAATTTTTAAAATATTTTCAGAATTATGATGCATTAATAATTTTATATTTTGTTGCTAAGCTGGTAATCTCAGTCATAGAATGATATTATCCCCTCATGCAAATAGTTGCGGAGGGGATATAGCATCGCAAATGTGCGTATGTGTGTGTGTGTTAGTGTGTTCGTTACACTTTTTGGGCAAGATTAACAGAAAACCTTTGCTAACCACGCTAGACGTTTACAAACTTGTGTGAAAATATAAAAAGATGAAGCCTATTCATTTTCAAGTTCATTGTTAAATTATTTCTTCAGATATCGCGTTTCACTGTCTCGAAACCCTGACATTTTATGTACGAGTTGACAATAATCATTTCTGCAAGGGAACCAATTTAAGAACCAGTTTGAAAGCTTAAAAGTATCTATGTTATGGCTCCCCCCCCTTAACCACTTTGCATTTTGTAAAAATGGATCAACAACAACACACCCACTAATAATTTTGTCAAAAGTAGGGGAGTTGGTCCTAATGTTGTGGGTTTGAATCCCTTCGTGGGACATGGGGACTGGTCCTTCGAATAAATCCGTGTAACTAAAGGCCCATGTCCCAACAAATGCTGGCACAAAAAGATCCC
>NW_026920417.1:0-16919 GCF_032062105.1 Saccostrea cuccullata | reverse complement strand
TGAAATATAAGTTAAAGCCGTTTTTTTGCAAAATGCCAATTTTATGATTGTTTAATTTGTTATAGTCAACATTTTTTGATTTGCCCATGAATGTTTTTGAATATTTTCATTATTTGTGACAAGTACCTTCAGATGAAATAAGTGATACATTGTGAAAGTTCTGCTAATTTTTTATTTTTCTTCTCAAAATGTTTATTTTTAGTTTTGATAAATTTCAAAAAATTGATATTTTGCCATTGTTTGACAAAGTATTACAAAATATTCAAATAAATCTTTAACACAATAAAATATACATTAGAGTGTTATGTTATAGTTTTAAAAAAAATTTTAACCAGTTTAATTTAAAAGGGTTAACAATGGTGAAAAAAAGGTGATTTAGCAAGATTCCCATGCACAAATAGCCTTTTTGGTAGGATTTTTGTATTCTGGTTACCATGGTAACAGAATGTCCAAAAAAAAAAGTATGCCAAAATGAGTTTTACCCTAGGAAGGTCCTATATGCCAAGTTTGAAAAAATCAGAGATGTCGTGGCCAACCTTTTTTCAATCTGTTTGATTTTTACAGAGAACTGGTCTTATATACACATTTAATTCAGTCAATAACGTTTACTGGATGGTTTGTATCAAAAGTAATAAAATAGAAAATATGTAAATATATGCTTATAAGACACCTTTAGTACGATTTTAAGTCTTTAGGGCACAACTCTGTTAAATTTCAAATTCCGGTTTCTGTCAAAATATTGACCAACGGGATTGATTGATTATTATTGTTTAGCGCCGAGAATGCAGTATTTTTGAGAAAGCTTTGGGATAAACACCAGGAAACAAATGCATAAAAATAAACAATATTACCACAGATCATTCAATTTATGCTGATGAAAAATATATTATATTTTATACCTTAATAATTTCGCATATCCCGCGCAGTCTACAGGATATGCGCCTTTCTCACACCGCAATTATCAAATAACCTTTCATTGCGAAATCGCAACATTTGCTTTCCTTGACAGAGTAACCCAATCAATTTCCTTGATTTTGTTGCGCCATTTCTTTTGTAAGCTTCGTAGTGCGTTAAAAAAAAAAACACCACCCACCCTTTTTTGCGGTTTTTGGTTTAATAATATTTTGCATTTTAGTCCAAAATTTGTATTTTTCTAATAACTTGTCAAACGTTTCTTGATTGGCGCAATTGTTTGGACGCCTCCAAGGATTTACGCATTCATGTTATATTTTATGCATATTTACACGTACTCTGATATGTTCACTGCATGTAAATTTCTAGTCAGTCACATGGGGATCACACTTGTACCTTTCACCTATGTACATGTAACATGTATTGTTTAATATTAGGTGATCCCCCTTAATGATTTGTTATAAATTTTACTTTATGTCGTTTAATTAAATGACATATTAGACAAAACTGCATGTCTGTGTTTGGTTGTTTCACTGCACTATCCAGCTGATGTTTCATAGGAGGCATAAAAGTGATCACATTCATTCAATCTTATAATAGTTTGCATAAATGTTATACGTATTTCAGTTAATGCACGGGAAAGTTTAAAAAGAAACAAGATGTGTTTGTGAAACACTATGCGCCCGGCAGCAACAAAGTTCTAAAAAGCAATTTTTAGCAAATGGGTATCAGTCAAGGTCCTTGGTGTCAGTTGAAAGTACTTGATAAGTGGAGTATGCGTCAAGGTCAAGGTCCTTGGTGTCAGTTGAAAGTACTTAATAAGTGGAGTATGCGTACCAAACATGAAGTCTCTATCTCTCACGGTTCAAAAATTATGGCGAAAATTTGAAAAAAAGTTCTTTTTACCATATAAGTCACAGTACAGGTCACAAGGTCATTGCATACCAAATATGAAGTCTGTATCTCTCACGATTCAAAAGTTATGGCGAAAGTTCGAAAAAGCTATTTTTAGCATAAAGGTTACAGTCAAGGTCACAAGGTCATTGATCTTTGTGGCAGTTGAAAGTGTTTAATTAGTGGAGTATGCATACTTAATATGAAGTCTTTATTTTGTACGGTTCAAAAGTTGTGGCGAAGGTTAAAGTTGACAACTGACAGACAACAGACAAACAGACAAACAGATAAACAGACAAACAGACAGACAGACAGACAAACAGACAGATAGGAAAAACAATATGCGCCCCGAAAAAAATTCGCGCGCATAAAAAATATCAAAGTCCGTAACATTCATTTTGTTAAATTTTACTTTTACAAAAAAGAAAATAATAATAATATGGGGATACTTGTTCGTTTTATTTGAGAGAAAATGTTTAAGTAAAAAAATATTGCCGTTGAAAATAGGTAATATAATATTATCTTGATAAATACATGTTAAAGATTTACAAACTAGCATATACACCCTAGTAAACTTTTGACATATTTGAAGAGTTCATGTTTATTGCAACTGGATCAATTTAGATGTAATTCCCATTCCTCGGATTGATTTTCAATTATGTTCGTTATTTCTTCATTTTCATATTCCAGTAACTCATTATAAAAACGTGTTTCGCCTTTAACTTCTTTAAACTTCCTGATTTAATAAAATTTACATTTTTCTGTCGGAAGATTGCATATTTTGACCAGCGTCTCAAATTTTACATCAACAACCTCATTTCCTCTTTCATTTTTTAAAACTGTAAGATACTTTCGACAATCAGCATCTAAGTCATTAAAAGTTATACACAAGAAAATATTCTATTGTCTAATACAGATTTGTTATGCTCCATATTTGATATTTTTGGTGCAAAAAGGTCATACACAAATCTATGCGCATTAAATTGTATGAATTATTATTCTCATGCATGTTGTAGGAGGGGTGTCCGATAAAATCGTGGACGAATCGGTTTTCTCGAAAGATTGATAGATTGATTGTATATTGTTTAACGTCCCTCTCAAGAATTTTTCACTCATATGGAGACGTCACCGTATGCCGGTGAAAGGCTTCAAATTTTGACTTTTACTCGGCACTCAGGGCCATTGAGCAGTGAGGGATCTTTATCGTGCCAACGCCTGCCGCTGACACGGGGCCTCGGTTTTTAAGGTCTCATCCGAAGGACCCGCAACTTTCACTTCAAAGTGCCGAGCGCATGGCGAAGGAACAGTTGCTACCCATTTTTTATCGACTAAGGTCAGTCGCGGCCGAAATGCGAACTCACGACCTCCCGATCTCTGAGCGAGCGCTCTACCGACTGAGCTACCGTGAACGGTTTTTCTCGAAGGATAATAGCCGCACTAAACTGAAGTTTTCAGCAAATGTATATTTATTATATTTAGGTTCATGATAATTTTCTGTTATAAAATATAGACAAAAATAATTTTTTTAGTATGCTTGAATGTGCACAGGGTACTGTCCTAGGCGCACAATAAAAATCCCCGAGTTTTATCAGAGAATACATGATTATTGCAATGTATTTCGAAATACATAACAATAAATAAGATTGAGATAAAAATTAACAGCTTTTTAATGCACAATTGCGACGTTTGATGACGTTACAGTGCACCGGAGAGCAGTTCAACTTGATTTAGAATTAGTAATGACGCCCTAAGAGACTGAATGAATATAGAATAGAAAAGATTATAATACCACAAGATCTTTAGTATACAATTGAAATAGGAGTTTTCTTAGCGAAATTTATTTTGATCGAGTCCACATGTACAACAAAACATTTTTTATTTTATTTATTTTTTTTTTTAATTTATTGAATTCAAAATTGATATACATGTATTTGGTGAGGATTATTTCAACCGATTTTCTCTCATAACGCTTTGACTGGGACTGTGTCATTTAAACATTTAATCATATAATAAAAAAGGTCTTTGTGAATATTGGACACCTCAGTAAAAAAAATAGAAAATATACAGATGTCTTGGATTGTCACTCCATGTCCACATTTTTTTTTTAAAAACAAAATGAAATTTTTGATTGTATTTCGTCATTTTAAAGCATCGTAAAAGTGACTGGATTCTCGATTGTCAGATTTATTTTCTTTCTTGAGGAAAGTCAGCGTTTCAATATAATCATTTTCTGAAGAAAGTAGACATTCTTTTCTACTTTCTACTCTATTGTTCTCGTCCATGTCTTCGTAAAAGTTTTCTATCGTGCCTTCATATTCAGTTCTCCTTTCAGACTCTTTTTCAAGATTTCCTAACCCTTGCTTTCTTTGAACAATCCTAGGGTTTGATTGTTTTAATCTTTTCCAGATTATTCTTCCAGCGACAATGAATACCAAGAGAGCCAAGAAAGATACAACACCGGTGAGAATTGCTGTTAACTGGGACCCACTATTTGGATTTTTGCTCTTTCCTTCAGATTTAGTAGAATTTATTTCTTGAAGCATCTTTTCATTTTGAGGTGAATCTAAAACTAAAAATCAATAACATTTATCTTAACATGAAAGGTTATACAAATTTCATTTGTAAAAATGATAGGGACTGTTACAATGTCTTGCTGATACATAAAATATAAAGGAAAAATATATACAATATATAAATTTACATCGACTATATGAATTTATAAGGGAAATTGTCAGTCAATTATAGTAAGAATAGTTACCTGGACAGCCTCTTGATATGTCACACAACTCTTCTGAACAATTGCAGTGCTCTTGACAGGATTTGCCATATCCAGGATAGCGGCACTCCATGGAACAATTGAAGCCCGTGTAACCCAGAGGACACTCTTTAAACGTAAAAAAAACTATTCGGTATTAATGACCATAATAGATGCGAGTCCAAAAAGACAACTAAGCTTCAATTAAAGGCAAAGACTGTTAAATAAACTACAAGCTGAATTTTTAATTTTTCTTTCAGAAAAACAAAATATTGTTAAATAAACAAAATAATAAAAATAACCTGCGGAAATAAATGTATATTTTTACATTCTTCAAATAAATAATTAATATAACTAAAGAGGCCAAATGGATTCGATTTTCATACATTTTTACTAAGCAATTTTATTTTTGAGACTTTTAAAAACAACAGTGTTTTTATACCCTATCCTTTATATGAAAAAGGTATTAAAACAAATAGTCTAACAGCAATGGTTTCCGTTGCTTATAAGAGTACAAACCTCCTTTTATCTATGAACATTTTAAAATAAGGATAATGAACCTATGATTCTTCCAATATAATTGGGCGAGCACGAACAACTGCTTTTGCAAAAAAAAAAAAAAAAAAAAAAATTGCGATGCACTCCTACAATGTACATGTACTAAGTTCTAGAAAAAAAAGTAAAGATTACTCATCAATATTCAGATACATACGAATTGCTTCTCCTTTAGCAGCATCGATATGAAGAACAACGATTCTACATAATATAGAAATCATTTTCAAGTCAACAGATAATTTTCCTACTATGATCAGCAGTATTACATGCATAACCTTATATAGTTTGTGAACAGACTTTTCACACGTGACTAACTATCATGATATAATTCCATTGCATTTTGTAAGAGTATTAGTTGTCTGATTTACTTCCTTGATGATGTAACACACACTTTTATTCAAATTTCATGCCGATTATCTTTTTTTTTCTCTTCTATCAGGTCCAATAGTGGTTCAGATTTTTTCTTGGTGAAAAATCATTTTAAAATTCATATATTAATACATGGGTTTTCTTTCTTTACATAAATATATACCCGTATATGGAAATTTGTTTTCTCTCTTGAAAAATAAAAATCTAAATATTGTACCCTTATTCATGTTATTTAATGCATAATCTGAATTTTTTAAATGACTGCACTTAACGCTGTGCTTTTGGTCTTTTTTCGGTCGTTTTTGTTGCTTTCAAATCTTGACCTAATGTACTTTTATAGATTTACTACAGTGGTCTGTCAATTAGACACCCAATCTGAATGTTAAAAATAATTTTAGACTGTAATACAAGAACTCTTTTCATGTTTTTGTCCTTACGGTTTTAAGATTACAAATAATTTACACTTACCTGCCCTTAATTGAACATTATAAGTATGAGAGGCGGGGATAGTATCGTAAGAATAAATCTAAAATTTGACTGGATGAATAACAATGACATTAAATAAAAAATACGAGATCTCTAATTTCCATCGTCTTATTTAGTCTGTATGATACAAGTACATTATTTACAAAGGTTCAAAACGTATTAGCCCATCCATGTAAGTGCAGAATATTTTAAATCGATGGCCGAATCTTTAACGTGTACGAACACAGTGTCTTCGTTAGCTAAACATGCTAAGAATAAGTCACGTGACGGAATTTCGTATTCACAAAATTACCTGAGGAAAGGTATCACGTGGTGAATTTTAATATTCAGCATGTCACATCCCTTCGTTACAACAGAGATGGCGAGTGTAAGTAGAAGCATTTTCTTTTCTTTTGAACCATGAGTGCATGTTTGTCATTTAGACTCCTTTTAACACAACATACATTATTAATTCAATTATACAACTATTGTTAAAAGGAGAACAATAGACAAACATGTGCTGACTATGTATAAAGTCCGTAAAAAACTGGGCTTCCTCATTATCGTACGGATATGGAAAAACTTCTGATGAATCCCGCCTAAGAAAACAGATCCGTTGTGTGCAGCCATCCTTTTCATTCGACAATTTCTTAATTTGTATAAAAAAAATGTACTAGAAATAACGCCGAAAACATTAAAAAAAAAAGATAATGAACTATCTATTTTTAGATTAGAATTATTAAAAGTATGTAAACACTTGTATTGTATACATAATTTTAGAATCAAAAAATGATATAATATTGTCAGAATTTGTTCGGTGACTATTGTCTGAAATATCTATAAAACATATTAGCCGTACAAAAAAATGTCATTTATACATTTTTACGAGTATCACGCATTGTAGAAATTTTACCAATTATGACATTACATATCCGATCTTAATGTTAGATCTTCTTTTCAAAAATCTCACCATTAAATATAGAGTGTTCATTACTGTTTATTTCGCCTCTCAAGAAGTGCGAACCTTTATACATGACAACTTTTATACGTTTCAAACATGCATAACTTTTAATAACGCTTCTGGAATTTAATTACTGATATACTTGAAGTATCGAATGTTGGAATTGGTTTTTTTATGTTTGACGTAAGGACATAGACCTGTGTAAATAATAAGTTACAATATATCACAAATCACTCCTCCACATCCCAATAAGACAACCAGGACCTAGGTTGTTTATTATTTTTTTTGGGTTATATATGTATTTACTTATGCGCTCTGTAAGTTTTATATATTGCTGCTTTGTTGTCAAAAGAGAATACTGCATAGGGCATACCATAACACTTCAAAGTAAGTCTTTTATATTAACTTAAACATAAATTTGAAAATCAATTATAAATCCATCAAATAATAACAAATCTCTCTACCTTGGCCGTTCTTTACGGAAGCGGGTTGAAGACAGGTAGAAAAATAATATTTGTTCTAAGGGCCGCCTGATAAAAAAGATATGGCGTCCGACGGGTAAGTTTCAGCCCCCTCTGAAATTATTTGGTGGTCGCAAGGTAAGTTATATGGCAGCCGTAACGCAGCACTGTTAAGGCCTACTATAAAGAAATCAATGGAAAAAAGACGCACAAAGAAGGGAACTTTTTAAAACTAAATTTATTTTTATAAGGCCGTTTTTATTATTACATAACTTAAACATTTACTGAAATAGCATAATATATTCCACTCTGTACTGAATTAAGTTTGGTCCCATCAATGGACAGTCACGTGATAAATGCATAGTATATGTACTGAATGGAGGTCATAAACAAATTTTAACATCACAAGGGCATACCCTAGTTGAAACTAAAAGTTTGTTACCATTTGTTTCTATATACTTTGTACTTTCTGGAAAGTGCTGCTGCTTTATAAAGAATTCACATTTTATTAGTAAAAATTTCAAGTAAATATGCCCAAGTCGAAAAATGTATGACCTTCACCGAGTATTTTATGTCCTTATTAAGTCACACTCTCGATTTAAAGAAAGCAGCAGCACTTTTCAAGTTAAGGAAACCATACTTTATTTATATTCAAAAATGGCTAACATCTATTAAGTGTATGTCCATGCGAAAAGGCGATTTAATATGCAAACTCGATGTTAAACATGCCTAACCTGTACACATAAACACAGTAAAATTAATTACATACATTCCCTCGCTAATCATTGAATAATCGCACTAAACAAAGGTTTTACATTGGTATTAATAGCCTATCTAAACTCTGTTAATAATATTCTGTTTAATAATAAAATACATTTTACATTGTAAAAAATATATTACACGATCTGCCTTTCACAGCACATAAAATATACATGTACGTCATGTTTACCATTTTGACGTCATGTCGACAAGTTTGCCGCGATCAGTGATTTGTTCATAAAATGTTGCTGGGATTTAACTAGCAAATATTTTTAATGCATTGATAAGGTTTGATGTTGTTTATTTATTATGCCATTACAGTTTAAAATTGCAAAATATTTAATTTTCTAGTATGATGAGGAATACAAAATGTACTTATCTTCGTGTTACGTTACAGTAAACATTTACCGTATAGATTAGGCCCCGCCCCTTTTCCAGGCATAATGATGCAAAGGTCTTTTTATAAATCGGGCGTCAAATATTTTTGTAGCAGACGCCAGATGATAAGTTGGCGGCGGCCAGATAAAATATATTTCTGTCTGGCACCTACCTGCTTCCGTAGTTCGTGATTATCTACAACAATAAAAAATTTTCCCATTATTAATTCCTAAAATGGCCTTAGTATCACAGTACTAATCAGAGTCCAACATGAACAACTCGAACTTCCGTGTCTATTCTCCCTATACATTGAAAGCTTTTCAATATGTCCTGTATTTATTTAATTTAGTAATTTTTTTGTAATATATAGAACAGAATTATTTCCTTCAAACTTGATAAATCAATCTAAAATCAAAATGTTTCCAGTATAAAGTTTTATAAAAGTGATAACATATTTCAGAACAATGTTTTATATGTAAGTGGATTTTTTATACATCACAAGGTCATCATAATACCATAGAATTTGCAAGATGTTGACTTTAAACAATACTTTAATTTGAGACACTTGATTATATTTGTCAGAAGCAATGCTCTTTTCAGAATTTGTTCGTTTGTAGAGCATACTCTTGCGTATCGAATTAATATATAACAGCAAATACAGATGATAATGTTTTTATTGCTACTACATGGAGGTTGACGTTTGAAAAGTTGAAAAGTTGAATTTTTACGTTAATCTTTACGTTTGTTCTCAGCTTATCGTAAACGTCCTTTTCTAATAGAGAATCAAATATAAAACAGATATAGACGCATCGAACAATGTGGTATCTTTTATCATGAGCTAAAAAAATAAAAGTATATGGAATAAACGTAGGAATCAACATGATTAGGCTTTGTCGATTCGATTCATCTAAATACTGAAATGAAAGCGATAGAATAGAATCCGTTTTGCGTAGTAATCTCTTCAAAGACATGACTCCCTGAATTCGACATGCAGTTCTTTTAGTGAATAAAAAGTGAAATGTTTTAATTCTATCAATTAATTCTTTTCAAAAAAATACAAATTAAATGTTTACTAGGTACACCGAATCTCAACAAGGAAGAATAACTCTTAAATTATTTATTTAATCTAAAAGTCTCAAAGTTTTTAAAAGTTTGAAATTGAGATATTTTTCAGCAGCAATTTTAATTTTATGTATCTCAATATGATTCAAGAATTTTTTTTTCAATTTTAGAATCTTGTTAAAAATTTGACATTAATACCCCATGAAACACAAATAATAATTGCATTCTCATAGAAATCGAATATCCTGTAATTTAGTCTTTGATACCCTGTTTTAGTGTGATACATGTGCACGTATGCAAGTAGAAGAGATCTGTGATGTCATGCAACGATAATCTAAAGACATACAAGTATTTGAAATTATTGAACTCAAAAGAAAAGCTAAATTATCGAATAAATATGAAAAAAACTACAAGTGTTACCGAAAGCCTGGATACTGTACCTATACCTATTTATTGTAAAATATATTTGCTTATTAATTTTTAGTAGAGAGTGTATAACAGGTATGATTCATTTTTATTTAAAATATCTTTTATTTTCTACAATTATTCCTATATAATATGAATAACTAAAATGATGAAGATAAACAATTAATAAAGACACACTTTTTGAGAATTTAGAGACATTTAATGATAACGTTAAATTAAACCTAGCTCCATATTTTAGGACCTGATAATTTTCAGTAGATGTTCATGTACCAAAATCGCGGTTTACAACAGAAGTTGAATCCTGCTATCAATAGTAATGAGAATTATTTATTTTTGTCAAGTATATTTTAAGAGTCTACGGAGTCTACACACATAGCTTAACTAAAAATCAAAACTAAATTGAGGGTTAATGCTCTTCTTGAGGAACTATGAAACATTTAGCATTATCTGTCTGCACTATTATGACTTGTTACATAAAAATAAGATTTTCAAGTCTTTCCTCCAATTTTCTTTTATTTTAATACTTTCTGGTTTGAAAAATTCAACAAGCAATAAAATCGTTTGAAATGCTTATTTTCAGAAGAATGGTTAAAGTTTCCTAATTATATATTCAGAAAATAAAATTGAAAGGGCCGCCCAATGGTGATATTATTATTTTTTTTAAATAAAACTAAAATTTTGTAAATGTTAAGCATGCATTATATTGGGTTTATCTTTTCTAAATTTCATCATATCTTTAATATATTCGTAAAATCTGATAAAAGAAAACATGACAATTTATATTGCCTGGATACTTATGAATTTTATTTCTAAAATGTGATTGTTGATCAAATTTAAATTGGAAAAGGCAGTATTTCGTTAAAGAAAACATTATGTCGCACTACTTACATGTACATGTATTTAAGCGCTTTAGTGTGATTTGCTCTGAACGCTAATATTTTATTGTGGGCATAAGAATTTATAAATAATTAACACTTTTTGTAAACAAATCTATTGCATTTAAAGATGTGTAAACTGGAACGATTTCTTTATATATATACACACTTATATATGCAAACATAAGAATCGATAGAGTCATGTTCCTATTAAATTGATGTTGATTCTCTGACAAAATAATGTTTTGAGTTTCAGTTTTCTTTATTCTTAAAGCCAAAGGCTCATCAGATTTTATACAGAATATAAAGAGTACAGCATAAAAGATTATATTAAAAAATACAAAAAAGGAAATAGATATCAATAATAATTACAAATTAGACTCTAATAGAGTTGTAGCTTTGTATCAAAATTTTCCCAAATTAGATAACACTTTTACATTTTGACTACTCAATCAACTAAAAACTTTAAATACACTTGGTTTAACATACGAACATTTCTTAATGTACATACTTCTCAGACTTTCATTAAACAGACATTTTTTAATCTTAAATGAAAATCATCTTGGAATATCATTCGAAGAGCAAAGTGTGCAAAGGTTTAAATGTATTATTATATTTACCAGTTTCATTTTTTAATTGGTGGTTTGATAAAATAATCTTGGCGAACATTCTCCTAGCTATATCTACAGTGTAGCTTCAATGTTCTAAAGCTTTGTTAAATGTGTTTATGTAAACCCACTAACAATAGTTTAACTCTGTTTGATATGAAGAACCAAAATTAAGATTATGTGAATTGAAAAATGCCATTTATTTACACTATAAATGACTGTATGAAAAACACAAAATATCATGCAAAAAACATATAATGCAGAATCAGAAAAATTGAACAATTGAAAATATAATCAATTTTTTTTCAATAGATATCAAAGGTGGGGTATAAAAATTCGCCACATTATTGTGTTTAAAATAAACGCAATAAGCCCATTCCTTATACTATTGTCTTCTAAAGAATTGTTAATATTAATGCACAAACAAAAATACTACACAGTTTCTTCACAGACGCTCAAGATGCTCCTATTAAGTAATAAAAGGATCTAGTTCAAGGTCCATTAAGCAGCAGTGTCCATAATACGTTCTGTCCACACTTAACTAATTTCAGGACCCTGTGTTATATTTCATCAAAGTTCCTGACATCATTATTACAGCCAACCGAAATCAAAAAACAAATTATACATTATATAAACACAACCAGGCGAATAAGTCAGAGGCCATGTCCCCGTGACTTAATTAATTTCGAAGAAAAAAATGAATGCAGTTGTACCTTACATATCCTTCATTAGGTTTAAGTCAGAGACCCCTGTCCCCATGATTCAAGTTTAAAAATCAATACGCTCCATGCTATATTTGTAAGGTTAAGTCAGAGTCCCATGTCCCCATGACCTAGGTTTAAAATTCAACACAGACCAAACCATATTTGTAAGGTTAAGCGAGAAGTCCTTGTTCCCATAACATTGTTTTGTTTTAAATTAAACTGAAGATGTACAAGTGACAAAATCCATGCCTCGTGGTATTAATTGGAAATTAAATATAAATCTGGAAACATATTTGCTATGTCCAAAAACCAGCTGATCGTAATATGTTTGATATGTAGTGCATAATCAGAGTACCCCTGTCCCCATGATTATATTTACTGCAGAAAATATTTAGAGTTTCAAAACAGGTATGCGTATGTATTTCTTGTATGCGTCGGAATGCCACCGTCCCATCTGTTTAATCTTTTCGTCTGAAATACCCATTTCCGCACCGATTCGAAAACTATGGGTTTTATAAAGTATCATCGATGCATACAAAGTTTTAATATGAATAAAAATGCATGAACACCCCAAAACCATGTTTTGAAGTGCCATGTCCATGTGCTTGCAACACCACGAAGTTCACCTGTAGACGTAAGTTAGAGATAAATGCTTGAATTGTGTTTGCGTGCTGAAGTGAACACAGAATCAAATACTAGCGTATATCAAAGACTAGCATTTGAAGAAAAAAAAAACGTATATGAACACGCCGACTCTTGTTGTGTTACATTATCTATATATTTTTATTTCATTTTGATGTCCATTTAAAAAAAATGAAAGATCTTGGTTTTGTTTTCCTCCAACAAAAAATGATGTATTTTAGGGTTCCATGAACAGAATTTCACAAACTTTCACACCCTTTTCCATGTACTTATCATAGTTATTATCCAGCTGCTGAGAACACTCAGGCTTTAGTGACATGGGACTTGCTCTGAAAGTCTCATGGTTACACATTAAGTATATTTTCCTTGTCCTTTAAATGATTGAAAGAATACCAGAGATTTGGAAATTGTTTAAAATCGAAAACAAAAATGTATACACATTAGTTTGAATGGTTTGAATTTGTGGAACAATCTTCTTAATCATTTGATTATCCTGTGCAAAACGGATAAATAAGCAGGTGGTCAATTTGTTTCTTACTTTCAAGAGACACGTGTTAGTTGTAATTGCACTGTTTTGTACTGTAAGTTTTCTGTTATGCAATGTACAACTATTTTTGTGCTCAGATTTTTTCCATTTTTATAATTTATTTCGGGCATGATTTACATATACGTAATTGCACAATATATGTTATGTACAGGAAATCCCAAAGCACTGATTTATTTGTTTTCACAGGGTTTTTGTTCAGTCGATGTATACTTATTTCTTTAAAATAAAATATTAGATAACGATATTTATTCCGGAAGAGCAGTTAAACATACTGAAAAGATTGTCTTTTGTGGAGGTCACTGATTCAAAAGAAATTGACCAGCCAATTAAGACAATTTATGAAGATTAGATAACATTTTAAACAATTCAATTCGCTAAAACAAAAATAAATTAAAAACAACGAAAGACCGATATCAATTCACAGAGAAATACTTAAGCTTCAAACATTCATAACTTTTTTCACAGACAAAAGAAGTGTAAATAGAATATTTTTTACCCTTTTTCTTTGAAAGAAAATTTTGAATAACGATATTCATATGCTGCAAAAAATAGTAATACTATTATGATAATACAAATCTTACGAGTCAGTGTACATTTTCTCGTACTCCTTTGAAAAATTTGCTGAGTTCACGTTCATTCAATTGGTTCAACATAATCCACATTTTCTGAACTATTTCCAGTCGTATCAGTAGATGCACTTTCGCCTTTTTTATTTTCCAGCAACTCAATATAAAAATATGCTTCGCTTTTTCTTTCAACTTCTGGATTTCTGTGCATCCGTGTAACCCTTTTTTCCATTATGCAAAGAATCCTTCTGCCAAAACTTTTTGACAGAAATACTTGAAAGAATCAAAGAGAGGATGACCAAGAGGGCAATTAAAACTGGTTTAGAGGGATCAGCATGAAATTGACGAAAGATATAAACGAAACAGTCGGAGTAATTAAACATACTGAAAAGATTGTCTAATCCGGAGGCAACTGATTCAATAAAATTGACCAGCCTGATCAGACAATATGTGCGGATTACAGACAACATTTTAAACAATTCAATGTGTTAAAACTGCCTGAAAGTCAACATCGTAATAGTGAAGATTAAGAATTATATAAGACCCGGATTACAAAAATTTCTACGCATCTATTCTCTAGAAACATTATGAATTATACAGAAAAAATGTATTTCCTTTTTCAATACTGACACAGCCGACAATTTTATAATAGTATACCGTAAATCTGGAAATTTTTATGTTCATTTTATTTTGCGAATTCGGGTAAAAAGGCTGTCTATTAATTTTTACATTTCAAAAGTTTGCAAATGACCACTGCTTTGTTTACATTTTCTTATTGGTAATTTATTTTTAAGAAAAATATTTTTGGGAATGCAAGGAACTCGAAAATTTGCTAAAAAATTTTCCTACAGCAAAAATTTCCAAATGTACGGTATTTCAGTGCAATCACATCGTTGTTGACAAAGGCGGCCATAACTAGGGTAGGGGCATTGTAAAGAACAATATGGTCCAGTAAGTCCAATGGAGCATTCTGATCTCATGAAAAGGTAAATATATATCATTCTTTTTTGATGCCACAAATAAAAAAGGAAAATCTAAAAGTCTAGTGAGACCAGTAGAACATTCGAAGTTCAATGAAATAAATGAATTACAGTGAATGATGCTTGTTATGAAGCAAAAAATATTTTTTTAATAATAATGGAAGATATCTGTTTAAAATTTGTAAGTATAATTCCGTAAAAAAAATTTATAATCAAACAATGATAAAGAAGCCAAAAACCACAAAACTGAGTTGTGTCACATTTTGTCTTCAAATAAGGTTGTGTTTTGAAATTTTGTATCTTATTTCTTTTTTTGTCTGAGAAAAAGTAAAATAAAATACACACTTTGTTCGCACGGCGTAAGCATCTCTATGTACATGTAGTTGTTAAACCATTTAATTTACCTGAATTACAATTAAGAATTGTCCTTTGTTCTTATGACTTTTTAACTTTTTTCTTTGTCCTGAGGAAGGGACAGGGCGTCCCGAAAATTTGACAATTTTTATTGTTCGTGTCGTTGGTCATTTTTAGTGCTTTATATAAATTTCCATCCGTGACCTTGTATCTACTTGGTAGATCCGACATTTAGGATATACAGTGTTGTTGGTTTTTTAGTGCTTTATATATATATATATATATATATATATATATATATATATATATATATATATATATATATATATATATATATATATATATTTGCATGTAACATACAATACGATACATGTATCTATATTCAGTATATATCTTATATACTTTTTTTTTTACTAATTGCTCTTTATTTATACTATCATCATCATGCTAAATGTTCTATCATTTGGATCCTCCTCCTTCTATTTGTAAATCTTTTTGCTCCTCCTGGGGCCCAAATTGGATAAATAAAATCATGTAAAATCTTGTAAATCTTGTAAAATCTTGTACAGACCCTGAGACGTGCTACTACCCCACACGCTCGCTGCACGAACGGTACACGAACGTTACACGGTTTGCACGAAACGCTGCACGGTTTACACGAAACGCTACACGGTTTGCACGAAACGCTACACAGTTTACACGAAACGCTTTGCACGAAAGGCTGCACGGTTTACACGAAAGGCTGCACGAAACGCTTTTTACACGATTCTCACACGCTTTGTAAACGATTCTCGCACGTTTTGGCCTCGGTTTGGATTTTCTACTCGGAATATCTCGGACATTATTGCGGTTTTATCATTAATTATATGGAAATCTTTCTCAAAGCCCTATTTAGCAGCTGTTTAAATTAAATATCAGTGCACTTGTATCATATAAACCGAGAGAAATATTAAATACTCTTACAGTTGTAATTAATCAATAAATAATTAAGGTCTTCCGTTTCCAACGGAAGACCTTCTACTGATTCTGAAGATTAAGATTATTCTTATTATTCTTTTTTTTTTTCCTAGACGCCAACTTTGAGGCCTCATATCTCACTCAATTCTCAATGGATTTTGCTCAAATTTTCAGACATTATAGACGGTAATAAAGTCTATCAGAATGCTGTCAGAATTTCAAAAAGTCACTTCCGGGATTGAGTTAATAACCTTTAAACGAAAAATTAAAGCCTTTCATTTCCAGACAAAGGCTCAGATACCATGAGCAGTTCTAGTAGTATCTTTAATTGGTTTTAGATAACAGAAGGATTGAAGTTGTGCACATCGGATTTTGTTTTTCGATTTCTCTATTCAAAATGGCGCTATACAGGGGTCAAAAAATAGAACGTCTAAAAGAGCGAAAATTTACACATGTTTTCCTTTTTGTTGAAAACTAAAAATATTTTGTTAAGACATGTTGAACGAAAGTTGTGCATAATTGCAAGGGCTTTCATATCATACTATTCAAAAAGGGGCTGGCCCCATAATTAGGGATTTAGGGAGCTTGAAAATTTTTGCTTCTAGCAACCTTAAAAACGGTAAATATTTGACTTGGATTATACGAACAAAATTGTTCTTTGATACCTTTCTAATCTGATGAAAATGTTT
>NW_026920416.1:0-17105 GCF_032062105.1 Saccostrea cuccullata | reverse complement strand
CCTTTTTAAGCACATGGGGAATGAAGTAAGGTGGTTAAGGTGTATTTAAGTCACTCTACAGTTCTGGCAGTACATATGTTCATTTTTCTATAAAGCAAGGTCAAATCAGATCATTGTTTAAGATACAAAAATCTTCTTTGCATCATGAATTGGCAGATACTGTGTATTTAAAAAAAAGTGTAAGTTGTGTCAATGGGACCAGACGTCATAGATGAATAACCATCCACTGTCAAACAACCCAGGCATTTAACGTACATTGTACGATAAATTGCATTAAATATTAAGTCATCATTGAACAGACCTTACATATCCGAATGGCTGACTTTAAATCAAAATACAGCGTTGACATTCGTAAATGAATGAAATTATAATTAGAATTAATCTTTTTGTTGGGAATACTAAAATAAAAAGAAATGTATGACGAAAGCTGTCCATTTTTAGAGGGGGAACCTAAACATTTGGAGCTTCGTTTCGGGAGGCACCGACACTTTTATGAGATCCCCTCACTAATCAATGGCCCTGGTTACCAAATAGGACTACCAATAATAGGACGAAAAAAGTGCTGAGAATCCCCAAATTTTACTGATAATGTCTGATAATTACTGATACGGTGCTGTTCTTGCTGATAATTACTGATATTTACTGTTATTATTACTGTTGTTGCTGATAATTTTAGTTGTTGCTGATAAATACTGATAATTACTGTCGTCTTTTACTGTGGAGTCTGATAAATACTGTTGAGGTACTGTCGCTGCTGAGAATTGCTGATAATTACTGTTGAGGTACTGTCGATGCTGAGATTTACTGATAATTACTGTGGTCATTGTTTTTAACCTGGGAATGGATTAAAATAGCCTGAGAAAGGATTATTTGTTTTTTTTTTTAAAGTATTTTAACAAATTCATTACAGTCAATTACAAAATAAATTATTCTAAATAAAAAAGTCACATTTTATTAATTTGTTTTCAGTTTTCATATATCATGTATATTAATTTCATTATAATAATTTTTGACCATAATGTTAACATAAGCTTTCATAAATGTTTATGTTTTTTCTTTAAATTTCTCCTTACACGTAGATGACATTATCTGAGGAAAATTATTCTGTTGTATTTGCAGTGGTTTTTCTTCCCAAGTACTTTTTTAAAAAGTTTAATTTTTGTTCAAAAAAATCTCATCTCATATTTTTCTCACATGTATGTGTACTGTCATCAAAAGCTTTTTGTGGATTTCTTTAATACTTCAATACAGTCAATGGTTTTAAATATCAATTTATTTTACCGTGTGGAGAACTGAAAATGCATGAGCACATTAAGTTGAAAACACCCCCCTCCCCCTTTTCCAATTACTTTTAAATTAAGCTCTCATTTTTAACAAGACAGTATTAAATATTTTTCATAAAATCTAGTCTTGAAGCGTACACTTTGTTATTTTATAGAAGAATGTGACAGGGGTAAATAATTAAATTGAAGCATCTTTAATTATTTTTTTTATAGATTATGTAGACAGCGCGCTCTAGTTCTCCGATGTCCTCCCTGCGAATTTTATATCGTGTCGCTTTCTAGCTTTCTCTCTCTCTCAATCTCTTTTAAATTATTTGTTAAGGCTTAAGGATTGTACACTACATGACATAAATCTTATGCAGAGTGATTTTCAGTCAATGAAATATACGTCTTTCTTTAGGCTAATTCTTTTTTTATTGTATACAGTTTTAAGTCTATGGGCATATGGCTTCTAATATTATGCGCCACTCCTTAAACATGTTATATGCGGTCAGTCAATTAAAAAACTAAATAAAATAAATCATAACTTGAATAAACTTTTTCCATTAATGCAAACTGTGTGCTTGTTGTTATTGAACATTCATGTCAACCACGTGTAAAAGTTCTACTTTCGTTTTAGAATCGGGTCAATTATTAGTACACTCTGACATAGGGATATCGTTACGGCTTGCGTTTTTGTAAAATTAGAATTTTGTGCAGTGATTATAATTATTTTTTAATTCCATTTTTCTCCGAGACCTTTGTATAAACGAACAGTACAGTCTTGGTGCTTATTTATATGATTTTACTTGATTGTAGCACAAAAAGGAGGGGATGAAATACTGTTTACAATTAAGTGATAGCCGATAGGGCAAGGTCTGTTCTTTAGTTGTGTGTTTTAAAAGTCATGCAAGTTATGATAATATACTTATCGATTTTTTTATATGCATGAATAAATTTTTTTTAGAGAATCAATTGCAATGAACCACTGAAGTAATTATAACATTTATTCATGAGTGCGATACACAACGTCATGCATGTTTCTGACATTCAAAATCCATACATTTAAGGTTTTTTTTTTCTCGGATTAAGCGAAGTGGAGTTTCCCTGCATCTGAATTGGGAACAATTCATGCTAATATTAATTCAAAAAAGTGCTTCACTAAACAATCTTTCTCTTTATATCTATATGATTGTATATTTTGCACACTTTTTTTTTTATTAAAAAGTGAAGTCAATTTCTCGTCTACGTATTTACCGGTCCCAAACATCCCCCGGAATATTCTTTTATCTGATAAACAAAATATTATCCCCGGCCTAAATTCCCTTACTTCGCATTTATAGCAACCTACGAAATTTTTTTTATTTAGTTTCTTATTCACGCATGCCTTTTAGACCTACTGTTATGTATAAAATCACATACATTTTATATGTGTTTGTGGTCTATGTATACTAAAGTAAAATGGTAAAAAGATTCAAATTTAAATGATTGATTGATTGAAGAAATATGCGTAAAACTAAAAAATGAAATTAAATACTGAAGAAGATAGATCTTTGAGAATTGAAATAATAATGAAAATAAGTCTGTACAACGTACATGATGTACATGTATATATCTTCTTTTTTTTCATTATAGTACCAAAGTGTTCTATTCTAAATTTTTTTTCTATCAATTTTATTCGTCATCAAATTCAATATTACGGATTTTTTTTCGTGCGACCATAAACTTTAAGATTGATCCAAAGTAGCGAGTACATGTACAGTGTAGGTAGTTTGTTTATTGATAACACAGGTAGCCGCGGACGAAGAACAATAGGTAATTAGTGCCCATTGTTACGCTGACCACTACAATTTGCATGGAATATACAAGTTGTACCCCGTTCTACCCCGGGGCTGAAGACATGTACACAATACAGCCAAATCACAGGTCGATCACTGATTTCTGATCAATTGAAATCAATTTAAAGGTGTTTTCCTTTCAACTTTTTACCATGCAAAATTAAAATCAATTAATTTGATCATATACTAATAGTAACATATTACATTAAGTTTCATTTCATTTCTTATTTCCCATTCCATAAAATCAAATAAAAAAAATCAATGAGATTTCAAAACTGATTAAATAAAAAATGATTTTGTATTTAAATTTTAAGACAAACTAAATACATGTACTTTGTACTAGGGATTCTTAACCTCTAATTTTTAATCAGCTCGCTCCATTTGCCGGTTGCACATGCATACAGTGTGTACTTGTACAGTGTACATATGTACATGTGGAGGAGTTTAATTCTTGGACGATCTACAAACGTCTACATAACATTAAAATAAATGAATAAATAAATAAATTTGTTAAAATCAGTGCCCACAGATTGAACATATTCAAACCTGTTTTCACCTCTTAGTTACTTTTTAAAAGGGATAAAATTTCTAATTTCCGAGCAAATTTTTCAATTATTTCGACAAAACGAGACCAGAAAACCGAACATTTAACAAGATAAATATAACTGTTTTCGAGAAAAAAAAGGCCTTCAAAAACAAAATGTTGTCCAAACTCGACCAGTTGACCTAGTGAAAACGGAACAAATCCAACTTTTCTAACCTGCAGGAAACTTTTTTTTATCCCGATTTTTTCCCCATCCATTACGAACTTTTTTCTTATTATTGAAAAAAAAGATCACCGATCTCCCTACATAATTTTTTGGAGTCGGGAAAGGCGGCGATGGATCTTTTTCAAGATAGCATAATTTTCTTTTATTTACAGTTTATTTTTCAATAAGATCTTATGCGAAAGTAAAATTCCATTTGTTTTATGCCGTTAATTTTTTTTATTAATTCTAGTTCTATATATTCATTCTATTAATAACTCGTTTGATTATTGTCAAAATTTTCACAAAGTTTACGTAATGTAGAAATTGAGATCAGCATACATACATACAGTCATGTAATTTTGCCATAAGCAGAACATTTAAAAAAATATGAAAATTTTGCCATGATAATTCAAGTAAAAGAAAGTAATAATTGAAGGTTTTTATAGCCCTCTGTTTTATTTTAAACCAATGACCAGGTTAAAAACAATGACCACAGTAATTATCAGTAAATCTCAGCATCGACAGTACCTCAACAGTAATTATCAGCAATTCTCAGCAACGACAGTACCTCAACAGTATTTATCAGTATTTATCAGACTCAACAGTAAAAGGCAACAGTAATTATCAGTATTTATCAGAAACAACAAAAAATATCAGCAACAACAGTAATAATAATAGTAAATATCAGTATTTATCAGCAACAACAGCACATTATCAGTAATTATCAAACTTTATCAGTAAAATTTGGGATTCTCTTTAGATAAAGTTCTATAGTTAAAATTAATTCTACAACGATTATTCTCTGAGATCAAGGAAATGCTCTCTCTCTCTCTCTCTCTCTCTCTATCTCTCTCTCTCTCTCGCAGTGGTTAGAGCTCTGCTCTGGAGTCGCTCTCTAAGGAGTTAATCTCTCTCTCTCTCTCTCTCTCTCTCACTGCGGGACGTGGGAGACCGTCCTTCGGATGAGACCTATCTCTCTCTCTCCCGTCTCTCTCTAGATGTTGGCACGAAAAAGATCCCTCACTGCTCTCTCTCTCTCTCTCTGCCGAGTATAGGACAAAATTTTTAGCCCTCCACCGGCAAGTTTTGGCGTCTCCATATTAGTGAAGAATTCTCGAGAGGTTGTTGTTAAACAATATACAATCAATCAATCAATCTCCAATATATCACGAACGTCATCAAAAAATTAACAGAAACACGTATCATATTTGTGCAACTAAAATGAATATTTGACTCCAAAATGAAATACTATTTAGACCACATCGATGGATCGCCTGAACACTTTAAATATGCCCTATTAGCTGATGAAGATTTTTGTGCTACTACTGGTCAGATACCAGAAGAGCTTATGTGATAGTAATGCGTCCGTCGTCCGTCCGTCTTTCTAGCTGTCTGTCTGTCTGTAAACAATTTTTCAAAATGCTACTCCTCCTACAGATTTGGTTTGATTTCAATATAACTTGACACACAAGTAGACTACACTAAGATACATAATTCTGTGCATCGGTTTTTGATTTCGATGAACGGCGTTGCCATGGTTACATAAAAAAATAGAAATTTCTGTGAAATTCTTTAAAAATGCTACTCCTCCTACAGATTTGGTTCGATTTCAATATAACTTCACACAAGTAGACTATACTAGGATACATAATTCTGTGGATCGGTTTTTGGATTTCGATGAGCGCTGATGCCATGGTTACTAAAAATAGAAATTTCTTTGAGATTCTTTCAAAATGCTACTCCTCCCAAAGTTTTGGTTCGATTTCAATATAACTTGGCACACAGATGCAGACTACACTAAGAAACATAAATTTTTGATTTCAATGAACGGTGTTGCCATGGTTACTTAAAATAGAATTTTTTTAACTTCTACCAAAATGCTATTACGGCCTATAGTTTTGGTCTAATTTCAATATAACTTGGCACACAAGTAGACTACACTAAGATACATAATGTCCTTGGCAGGTCGGTTTTTGCTTTGGTAATGACCATTTTTCTATTTATTACTGTTTTAAAGTTTCAAGTCCCAATTGCTCCTTTTATCTTCCTTTGTTTTAAGTATAAACCAGTAGAGCTACAGCCTCGACATGAGACGTCTGGTTATAGCTATAAGCGGGGCAGTTCCGCGAACCTCACTACATCATATTTTAACTCAATTATTTTAGTGATAAAGCAAATTAAAAACTGATTTTTTCATTGTGTTTAAAAAACTTAACAATTTATGACACAAACAAATTTTATGATAAATAAATGTTTTTTAAAGCAGCAACAGCTCAAACCGTCTGACTTCCGTTCGCAAGTAAACACAAACAAGCTAATTCAGAGAATTTATCCCCCCACTTATGGAAAAAAGAGGAGTATGTGCAGTTTGGGGGTGTAGTGGCACCTCTTACAATGAATTTGTAGAAATGAATATATACATGCATATTGTAGCAAATAAAAATGCTTATACATGTATTGATATAAAGATTCGATTGTCTATTCTTTACAATGTGTATAAAGGAATTTTTAATGTAGAATACATGTGTATAAATGCCTAGTATATAGGCCTAGATATGAGAAAAAGCATTTGACAAGAAAAAAAAACAGCACGGAACATCCGGTACTCGAACTGGGTCCCTTGGCATTTGAAGCGAAAAACTTCATCTCGCTGCTTTGGCTCTTGCATCTAGTAACTGCGAAGGACACTCCATTTTTCTGTGGCCGTACTGTCCAAATTCTTCTTACCTTTATTTGATGGTACTAAGTTTGGACTAGGCTGGTGGTCAACAGTTTACACAATGAATTTGTTGTATAATACTTCCTTTTTAGGTCACCTGAGTAAACTCAGGTGACCTATTGCTATCTGTTTTCGTCCGTCGTCGTGCGTCGTGCATTGTCCGAGTGTTAACATTTGAACATTTTCAGCTTCTTCTCTGCAACCACTGAACCAATTTCAACCAAATTTGGCACAAAGCATCTATGGGTGAAGGGGAACAAAAATTGTGAATTTCATCATCCCTGCCCCCCTGGGGCCTGAGGGGTGGGGCCAAAACCACTAAAATTAATGCAATCTTTAAAAATCTTCTTCTTTACTCCTGGACATCAAGCAGTCAAACTGTTTGCATGATTGTAACAAGCAATGAGTCCTCTACCAAAATTGTGAAATTCATGGCCTTGGGGTCAGGGGTTCTAGTGCTAGGGTGGGGCTAAATAAGTAGGTAGTGAAAATGCATTATTTCTTTGAAAATCTTCTTCTCTGCTCCTGGGTATTAAATAAACCAACTAAGTACATAGTTATGATAAGCAAGAGTACCTCTACCAAAATTGTGAATTTTATGGCCCCAGGGTCAGGGGTTCTGGTGTTAGGGTGGGGCTCTATTGATTATATAGTGAAAATACAGGAATTCTTTGAAAATCTTCTTCTCTGCTCCTGGGTATTAAATAAACTAACTAAGTACATAATTATGATGAGCAAGAGTGCCTCTACCAAAATTGTGAATTTTATGGCCCCAGGGTCAGGGGTTCTTGTTTTAGGGAGGGGCTCTAATGATATATAGTGAAATGCATGAATTCTTTGAACATCTTATCCTTTGCTCCTGGTTAATGTGCTAATGATCTAATTACATATTTAAGGCCAGGATTTATTTTATTTTCATTTTTACAAACCCTCCGCTCAAGGTTTTGAATTTTCAGAAAAAAATAAAATTTTTTTTTTCCGATGTCAAATTTGAGTCGGGATCAAGATTTCAAATTTACGAACTCACACTTCCGGTTTTACGATGAAACGGCAGGTAAATAAAGCTAGATAGCTTGGTTTAACAAGTGTAAAATTTATTGATACGAGTGCCATTCAAAACGTTTCACCTGTTCAAAGGACAAATAAAATGCTGACGACTTTGTTGTACAATGACATGCTGGTGAGATAATTATGTATTCGTTTCAAAAGTATCCTGTCTGTAAATTATTTTCCTAAACCTAAACATAAAAAAAATGCTGGCCTTATAATGAGAAAGGGGCCTCTTTCAAAATAGATAATTTCCAGGGCCGCTGGGTCAGGGGTACCAGGAGTGCTTTGATGAAAAATAAATTAATGCTTTGAAATCTACCCTTTGCTAAGCAATGGTGCCTCCTTCAAAATTTGTGAATTTCATGGCTTTTAGATTAAAACACGAACCAAATACAATTGGTGGAAAGTTGTTACATGATACTCAGGTGACCTATAAGCCCGTGGGCCTCTTGTTAAACATTTCTACACTAAGGGATGTAATAAGAATATAAAGTTTTATTCTGTTTTATACGTAAGAACTCTTCATGTCCCTGTGCTAAAAATAGTGACATGTAATACAATCAATACTTATAAAACAAATGGGGCGGGGCACTTTGAGAAGGGTAAAAGAGGTCCTAGGGACTTTTGTATAAATTACATTGCAAAAGCTCAACATCCTCTTGAAATACAAGGGCTATTCATTAAATAGTGAGACTTTTTCAGTAAAATCAGATATAGCCTTTTATTCTTTTCTATTTTAGTAACATTCCTTCAAAATAATTCCCCTTTACTTAATAACATCTTTGAAGTCGTTTTATCAAGCTTTCGTACACGGCTCTGTACTTCGAAAGCGGTATACTTTTTAGACACTGACACGCAGCTGAACTTTATGGAGAACGAAAATGGAAACTACGTCCACATAGCATTTTTTTAATTAAGGGACTAAGAAAAGTCGCATGGGGATAAATCTAAAAACAAAGCGGGCGATTTAGCTGCTGTATTATATTTCTACAAGAGAAATCTTGTGTGTACTTTGTAGTGTGTGCTGGAACATTTATAATGCAAGAGATTGATTCCCCCCCTCATTCAAGCTTTGGGTCTTCTGTTTTTGTAATGATTTTGTACCTCAGGTATTTTATTTTTCGCGTAAACATTTTTTTAGTAACAATTTTGCCTATTTTTAATTGAATCTGAGCGAATACCTCGTTAGAATAGAAAAGGATTGCATACAAAACCTTCTTAGCTGTTTTGCCGCGTTTTGCAATGGTAGGTCGTTTTCATTGTTTGTCAGCCATATTTTTGTTTTCAGTTTTACTTTCAGGTTCATAGAAATGTAGCCAAGTTTTATCTCCCGTAACAATTTCAGGTCGACGTATTTTATCCCATTTTCCGATAAATTTTAAAAGTTTTTGAGAATTGTGCAATAGCATCCTTTTAGCCTGTAATTTAAAATATGTGGGATCCACCTCGAAGATACTTTCCTGACTCCTATACTTTCTTTTAAAATCTTACAAAAGTTACCCGATGAAATGTTCAGCTTCTTGGCGATCTGATTTTCGGTTACTCTGCCCTCTCTGTCGATAACACTTTTACTGCTGTGACTGATTTTTCCTTGATAACTGATTTGATCCTTCCTGAATGTTTAATATTTTCATCTGCATCCCTACCAAGTTTGAAATGCTTTATCATCTGATAAACGGTTTTCATAGATACTAGAATTTTCATATAGTGACAAGAGTTGTTTGAAAATTTATTATTACGTTATATTTATTAGAAAACAATATTTGGTATACGACCTGATGTTCAAAATGACCTTTCGGGACTTTCGATCTGTTTTCATGTTAACAGTGTCCGCAGGGTGGGTCCGAAAAAGATACTCTCATTGAAAATCGCTTTGTAGAAAGTTTGTTAACTTAGGTGTCAAATCAATAGTATGGAAGACAATAAACATTTTATCATGTGTTTTCATTCAATCAGGTGTAAAATTTAAAAGGAGAACATGTAGTGTCATTATTTAATGAATAGTCCTCGTATTGCCCGAAAACGATATTGTTACACTCAAACAGAATGTATACATTTATGACCTTGAAGTTTGACCTTTTGACCTCAAAATCAATAGGGGTCTTCCTTAAGCCACAGGTGGCTGAAGTGGAAGTTGTTATGTAAAATTTCATTGTAAAATCTCAAAGGGTTCTCGAGATATCGTGCGGAAACGAAAGTGTTTAAACAGACAGAATTTGCGAATTTATGTCCTTGACCTTTGACCTTTTGACATCAAAATCAATAAGGGTCTTCTTTAGTCCATAGGGAGTTGCTATGCAAATGTTCATTGTAAAAGCTCAAAGGGTTCTCGAGATATCGTGTGGAAACGAAAGCGTTACAGACAGACAGAAAGACGGATGGACGGACGGACGGACGGACGGACAGCCCAAGTTAATATCCCCCACTTTTCAAGCGGGGGACAATATACCCGCTAATGTTGATTGAAACAGTGTATTCAGATCAGGGTGGCTTAATTTGTTTGTCTATAGTGGAGAGGATCAGGCTTATTTAAGGGCTCTTAGTAGAGTAGAGTTTAAGACCGTGTTGTCGTGGATGATGTAGGATGATGAGGAGGTCGAGAATATTGTTTAAAATAAAAGCCTAGGCTATATCAACACGGATTTTATCTTTCAAACAACGTTTCTCGACCTCGGGGGATATCCTGCAACATCCAGGAAAACCGGAATTTTTTTTTAAGTAACCATGTTTTTCTTTTTAGGTCACTTGGGTCATTTGTATACGTTTTTCTTTGTCATCGACCTTGTGGTCGTACATTGTTTTTACATGTAAGATAGGAACATTTTCTATGAGGGGGAATAAGAGATTGAGCTTCCAAAATTCTAGAATTTAAAATTTCCAAGGTCAGGAGTTCTGATGCTAGGGGGGCCTTCATGAATGCTTAGAGAAAGTGCATTATTTTAAAAAAAATCTCATCCATTGTGTTAAAAAAAAAAAATATCAAGGGGAAAGAGTTCAAAATTGTGAATATCAAGGCCCATGAGTCAGGGGTCATGTGTTGGGGTGGGACTTGAATGGCTAAAAGTTTTGTAAAAATGCATTATCTCATTTGCTGGTCTGGTCTGGTTGGCGAGGACTAGTCTTACTATTGATTAAATGATGAAAATGCATTAATTCTTAAAAAAATGACTACTCTGGTCCTTTTTAAAAAAGAAAAAAAACATGAATATTTATGTAGAGGAAGGGTGCATCTCTAAAATCAGCCCCTGGTTTAGGGGTTCCGTTTTATTATCTATTATATGATGATGAAACAAGAGTATCAGCAGTCTTGTTTAAAGTCTTCATTTCGTAAGTTTTATGGTCGATAAAATGACTTTGTCAGCAAATCCAAATTACCATTGAGAAAAATGCTACTACTTTATATACTAATAGTTAGTCCATTATTTATACACTAAATTGCCCATAGATTTTCCAATTATTTCCTAATCATGACAATGAACACACGGCGGGGTGCCGGTCAGAAGTGGATGCTCACTCCTCCATAGCACCTGATCCCTTCTGAAGTTTCTGAGGTCCGTGTTTTTTGCTCCTTTTTTTATTTTTTTAGGACTTTAAGATTGAATACTGTTCGTTATCCCCATACCCCCCCATACTAGTTATGTAGTGAAAATGCATTTTTACTTTGGAACCTGTTTTTTGGTTGGTGAATCATGTAGATGAGATAAGTGCAAAGTTGTAATGATTAAAGGATTCTTTTTCAAATGATGAGTTTCATGTCCATTGACTTAGGGAGAACGATAAGATAGGCTCTAAAGATCATATAATGGAAATGAATCAATGATTTCAGTATCAATCATTTATGATGGGTAAATTGCCTTTTAACAAATTATGAAACATATCGCCCCTCGGTTGCAGGTTGTTAGGGGGTTGGACACACTTGATTATCTAGTTGAAATGCATTGTTCTTTGTTATTCTGATCTGCCTTAGGGTATTATGTAATAAATAAGCATGCTAAGTTTTAAGTTATGATGAGCAATTATGTCCATATTCAAAATTGTGAATATCATGGTCTCTTGTTTAAAACACGAACCAGAATCAAACGTTGGTAAGTTACTGCATGGCACTTAGGTTACCTATAATGCCGATTGCCATCTGTTGTAATTGTTTCATGTAACTTTCAGGAGTCTGAAGTGGAAAGCCCAAGATCATCAGAAACACAGTTGATAACTCGATGTTGTCGTGTGTATATGGAAGTTTTATATAAATTCTCCATCATCTTAAACCAGAGAAAAGCACAAACGAAGGTATTTCTGTACAAACACACAACCTAAAGTTTTAATTTTCTGATTAAAGTCTTATTTTCCAATCCATAAAATGGGTCTAATGATTTGTCGGGTTTTATGTATATTATAGAAAAAATACACAAGTGTGACGAATATTTGCCATGCAGATATACAAGTACAATGTATAAGCATTAAGATTTATTCAAACATTTATTTGTCTTAAAAACAACGTTGAAGACACAGATGGGGTTATCATTAGGATATATTTGCCAATCTTGAATTTCCCCATCGGCACCAAGATCACGACCTATATTTACCAAAACTTTATTTGGGAATGACCAATATTTGCCGACAAAATCAAACTTTGACGAAGATAATTAAAATATAATTATGTTCAAAACGGGGGTTATTGTGGACTTCAAAGCACTGAATATTTATCTAAATAACTTTTGTGTAAAAAAAATAAAACATTTAGCCTACAGTTTTTTTCCCAATGCTATAATGCTACATGTTTATGGCAAAAAAAGGGGGGGGGGTTAAAATGCATGGAAAAAGGGGAAAAAAAAAAAGTTTTCCAAAAACAGGTCCTATAATTTTGTCAAATTTATTAAAAAATAATTGTTCGTTAAATGAAATTGAGTCTATGCATGTGTATTGCTTATAGGTTTTGGAAATTTCTTCATAAATATGCTAAAAAACCAGATGCCATATGATTGCTCATCACAGTGGGAAATCTTGCCAAACGTATCCGAAAAAATGAAGCTGACATGAAAAGACTTGATAGATTAATTGAGGTTGGACAAAGACTGAAGAAAATGCAAGAAGTCGTTCATTCAAAATCGCAAAACATACAACATGAAAAAGAAATTGAGCATATAGCAGAGGATCTAAAAAAGGTACGAATATATCAATTTTAAAAAATAGTGCTAATTGTAACGGGGACCGTTACAAGTTCCAAACGCTCCCCCAAAACCCTTTTGGTGCCATATTTCCTGTAAGCTTCATTAAATAAGACAAATCTGCATTTGAGAAAAAACTTTTACCCAGAAGTGTACCAAGTTCAATCAAATTTTAGCATTGCACGCTCCCTGTGAATGCATGTGCATAATGATCATATCATCTAGTCTCACAATCTAAATTTCAATATACTAAATATTAAAGTATTTAATCAAAAAATATTAAAAATGCTATTCAAGTGTATTTTTGAATGTCTATTTCAGTGCATGTACGGGCATACATGAGCATGGTGACCATACCTTATTGTAGAAGTTCATTACATCTTTTGTTCTAAATCCCACCCCGTTTGGTTGAAAACCAAGGAAGTTATAGCTGTTTTAAGTTTCAGCCAATCAGATTGCAGCCCAAGTACACGCACGTGTATGCATGTGCATGGTGACCATACCTTCTTGTAGAAGTCCATTATATCTATCTATGTTCCAAATCCCATCCTGTTTGGTCGAAAACCAAGTGAGTTATAGCTATTTAAAGTTTGAGCCAATCAGATTGCAGCGCACGTGCATGCGCGTGTTTTTATGAAAATTGCTATATATCATGTTGTAGAATATCTTAATGCATGGCAAAGTTCAAAATTTCAAAGGATTTTGTCAAAAAACATGAAAGATATTGGGACTTTAGTTTCAGCCAATCAGAGCGAAGCGCACGTGCATGCGCGTGAGATCTTGCTTTTTTGACCATGTCATATTGTCTGTGCTACTAATATATCCTAATGTTATGAGTTTCAAAGCATTTCATCAAAAATGTAAAAGGTTACGCTTACATTCATTATATTGATCATTTCTGGTGTTGCACGTGCGCGCTCTTGCAAGCACGTGCGCGCAAAATAACCTTCGTTCCACAAATCTACATAACATGTCTACTGACCCTAAAAACATTTCACCTTAGTCGGATGTGTAGTTTACGAGATCATTCGCGGACAAAAAAGTGCCCAGGAAGAAGAAAAATAATAATAATAAGAAACAGAGTAAAAACAATATGTTCCCCAACTTCGTTTGGGGAACATAACAAGTATAAATTGAAATTAAATCAGGCTCAGCATTATTGTTCTTCCTGCCCGATTGTCTGTATAAAATCAACACCAAACTATTTTTGTACAGTTTTCAAACGATTTCATAGCATATCGTCAAACACCCTAACTCCATCATTACCATAGCGTCGTCACACTCGGGAAACTCCGTTCTATGTGTTAACAAATGTGATTATTACGTCATTTTTTGCATACTGAGTATGCAAAATGAAATACTGAGATATTATATTTGTCAATTTCAAGAATGCATAAAAATGTTCTTGCGTTTATCCATGGGTATCTCCAACATGTGCGTCAACAAACTAATTTGCAAATGGCAACCATGTAATGAAGGTGTATGCTAAAGATTTAATATGACATACTATTTTAAATATGGCTAAAATATTTTATGTTGTCGGTCTACATTTGTATTAATGCATAACACGTTGGAGGCTACAACGATGATATAACGCCAAATCTGGTCGCCCGCGGGCCAGTGGTTAGAGCGTCTGCTTGGTCGCGAAGAAAGGGGTCTTTTACGTGGGGTTCGAATCCCACTGTGGGACGTGGTGACCTGTCTTTCGCATAAGACCGTATAAACCGATGCCCCGTGTCGAGTAGGGTTGGCACGAAAAAACCCCTCCCTGCTAAAGGCTCTGAGTGCCGAGCATAGGACAAAATTTGTAGCCCTCAACCGGCAAGTGGTGGCGTCTCCATATGAGTAAAAAGTCTCGAGAGGGACGTACAACATACAACCAATCAATCAATTATACCAAAGCCGTTATATTAACGTTATTCTTCCTTTATACCTTTACTGTCATTTCTCTATAAAAATTTTGATCCCTCAAACTGCCTACATCTCTGTGAAGAGACTTTTTTCCCCATCTGGACTTTTCCCCTCATGGATATTTAATTACATTTTTAAGCAATGGAAATGAAAAGTGGGCAAGAACCTCTTATGTGACGCATCAATGTTACTATAAAGTTAAGGATTTTGACATGAATGTCAAAAATATATTTGATTTCTAGCAAAATGCTAAAAAATATATCAGTAAAATCATTTATATTTAAGAAATAATTTTGTCATAGGTAACGATGCATAAGTTATCTTACATGTACCATCTTTGGAACCACATGCGTTTGTGAATATTTCAATGCCTTAAACTTAAAAAATGTTTAAAATGAATATACGGTTTAATAAATTGCCTTTGATTGTTTTTAGTATAATAAAACGTTATTGAATGGGAACTCAGGAAATAGGGGGGGAACCAAAAAATTTTCCTTTTTTCCCCAAAAACTTAAACTATTGCTGATATATATGTAGCCTAAATAAAACAAAAAATTTAACCCCGTTTTATGTAGATTTATTTAAATATAAACAAAAAAAGGGTCAATATTCTTCTTTTGGGCCCCCAGTACATTTCAAATGACGTTTTTTGCACTGAAATGTATGTTTTTTTTTCAGTATCTGTAGCGTTATGGTTTTATGTATTTTTGACCATAATGCTACAATCCCCTAATGCAAAAAAACGTGAATTTACGGAGCAATTTATTTTTTGCACTTTTAGGGAGAATTTATCAACTTTCCAGCATCGGTAAAATAACTACTTTTATCCCTAATTCTTGTCATATTATTCAACTACTCTGTATATTTTATCCAACAGCATGTACATGTACCTACCCTTTATACGTGTAGTCGTCTCTACAAGTGATTAATTCGCTTGATGAAATTTATATGTTAGATTGCTGAATATTCACTTCAAGCAAGTTTATTGCCTGAAACTATAAATGGTTGGGAGGTGAATAAGATACACATATATTTGCTACAGAATGCGTCTATAATTAGGGAGTAAAAGGTAGTTAATTGACCACTGCAAGAAAGTGGAGAAATTCTCCCTAAAAGGGTGCAAAAAATACTGCGCCGTAAATTGACTTTTTTTGCCTAACGAGATCTGTAGCGTTTGGCCCAAGACAAATAAATATAATATAATATAAAAACATAACGCTACAGATCTGCAGCTAGTCTTTTTTTCAAAAATAACATATTTGACATTTTCCCTCTAAATGAATCAAGCGACAAAGTATGATATCATTTCTCTTAAAAAAGACACTTTAAAAATTGTAACAAAAAAATCAAATTGATTTGCATATTATTTTACCTTTGTGCACTCATAAAATGTAATTTTTTGGGCTTTTAAAATAAAACAAGCAAAAATTCGAATTTTTTTGTTTTAAGTCTGAAACTTTTGCTGAATTTATGCAGATTGAGCAAATATATCTGATATATTCAGAAAAGAAAATCAAAGGTGAGGGTCTACGATGAATATTTTTAGTTTAAAAACTGTTTAAAAACTTTTAAGTTTATTATAAAATTGCCTTAATTTTTTCCCCGGGCTTATCGAATATATTGACTTTATTTGTCAAAATTTATTGATAGAATTCATAGAAGTATTTCATATTTTAAACCAGCATTACACATTTCAATGCCCAAAATTTGCATCATCAGCAGCAAGTATCTAAAAAATGGAATCTAAACTGATCATATTTTAGATTAGATACTATAAAACGAATATTCTTCATTTGTGCTATTTTTCTTTCAAAGACAAATTATATATTTTATGTTCAAGATTCACAATCAACTACAAATACAATATTTTATTGTCAAAAAAAAACTGTCAATGAAACAGTATAATAAGATAAATCAAACTAGTCCATTCTGATCGTTAAAAAAACTTGGAGCTAAGAAGCACGTTTGTACTGCAGCCGTTTATCTGTAACGATACAAATCAACGGGTTTGTTATTATTCGAAACATATCATAAAGAGGTTAATCGCATGTTAATGAAGACGACGAAGAGGTTCAAATTCACAATAGTTTTAAATAGAAATCATAGAGTACGAGATTGTTCAAGAAATTTATTTTTACTCAACCTTAAGACATCTATGATACACACTATATATATATATATATATATATATATATTTTTTATATATATATATATATATATATATATATATATATATATATATATATATATATTTTATATATATAAGAAAAAATGACAAGGCAACAATGTTAGTAAAACGTAGCGCTTTCTTCATTATTTCTTCAGACGTTTTACATTTCAAAACATTTCAAAAATGTGACGTAATAACGTTACCTGTCAGGTAACGTTATTACGTCACATTTTGAAATGTAAAA
>NW_026920415.1:0-16909 GCF_032062105.1 Saccostrea cuccullata | reverse complement strand
GTGTCCGGCTCATAACTTTAATATATAAGGCCAAGTTACCAAACTTTGTCAGCTGATACATCTTGGGTAGAAGGTCACTCTGACCTTTAATAAAGATGCTATAGCCAAATATGGAAAAATCCTGTCCGGCTCATAACTAGAAAACTATGAGACCTAGAGCTTAAAAGTATACAGCTAAAGTAGAAGGTGTGTCGCGACCTATTTCAAGGCCACTGTGACCTTTAATTTAAGTGATTTTTTTTTTAAAAAACTAAGTCCTTTAAATTTTAAACTTCATAATCCTAAAAAATGTAAAAATATAGTTGTATCCTTAATATCCTTATTAAAAAAAAATTTAATTTAAGTAAAAACTTATTTTTTTCATGATATACTTTACAGCAATCTGTAACAAATGTTTATGCTTTGAGAGGAATTCAATTTGTCCCATGGGCATAATTATCAAGCCCGGGTCAGGAAGAATTTTGATAGCAGAAACTTGCATGTCAAATTAGAGAGAAATAAATGAGTTTATTGTCAGGAGCTAAGAGCATCTCTAGATCTGATGCAGCTGTTATCTTAATTTATTACAGCTGTTATCTCTTGGGAGTTGGGCAAAAAGAAATGGCCTCATAGTTGCTTGTGTTAATTAAGAGTTCTTGATGGCTAGTCCAGATAAAGATCTTCCAACTGGTGTAATGTAATTAAAACAAATTTATTTTTTAGTGTATGATTAAAACTAAATTAGTATTGTATAATATAATTAAAACTAATTATACATGTGTTCATTGAAAAAATATATATACATAATATGTATTTCAATTTTTATATATTTGCAACAAATTGCAGTCATGTCTCACATAGAATTTTATAGTCTGAAGAAATTAAAATCTATGTTTGATTTTTTTTTTATTAAACTGTAGCATTTCTATTATTTCATAAAATATGCAATAAACAATTTAAGTTTAAGTAAGCTGCAGATGGATATTTGTTATGCTCTAATACAACCAGTTTAGGAGTTATATGATGTATTTGTTATAATCAATCCCTACACTGCAAGTCTCTTAGAGATGTATGATAAGAAATGGAAATTAAATCATTGAAACCTGTGTCAATCTGTTAATCAAGGCTACCTGATTTTCTTGCATCCTAACCAATTTATTATTATTGAACAATATTTGACGGGCGTATCATGCTGTGGCGGGGCACTTTTTGTAAGGAATTATTATACCACCGCTACGAAGGAGAAGGGGTTATACTAATTTACTTTTGTGTGTAGTCCGTCCGTCTGTCTGGCTGGCTGGCTGCCTGTGTGTCTGTATGTAACAAATGTTTGGTTGCAGTTCTCAGCAACTAGTCATTGAAATGATGATTAAAATTTTAGCACAGTATTTGCTAAGGCATGCTATATGCATGGTGGGTAATATTTGAGTTTAAATCTGATATCAACTTCCTGTTTATACGTGTGTCTGTCCGTACCATACATAAAAAATTTCGTTAAGGTTTCCCAACAGAGATAAGTGTCTTTTCATACACATTAAGAATGACAATCAAAATTCAGTATGCAATTTAAAGATTTTGTGATTTTGTTCTTCCTCATTAAGGCACCGAGGTTAAAATAATTGTATAAGGGAAAGTACAATTAGGTGGATGGCATATAATAATACAAACCAAAGCCACTCTTGTTAGGTCCAAAACACTGTGGGGGTGAACTCCCTTTCAGCTTTTGAAATTCAATCAACAGAGAACCTCATTTTGACTCAAAGTGAGTGTAATATTACCTTAGTGACCCTCTCTACACCAGAGCAAAATTTTAGACATTGAGAAAAACATTCTATAAAGGTGTTAATATATTGAGCTTATTTATATGATTTTCACTATATGTGTAGGGCATTTACCCCAGGAAAAATAATCAAACACAACACAGTATACTTAAGTGAATAGAAATGACTGCTGTTTTCTTCCATAAAGAAAGTACTATGTAAATAACATGTTCAATTAATTTATCTTGGCTTATTAAAATGCTAAGAATACTTGAACTCATTACAAATTGTGTAATATACTGTGAATTTCTAATTTTTAGAATTTAGATCTAAGGGCAGATCACTCTAACTGCAAAAAATACCGTAGAATCAGAATTCTTTAGTGTGCAATGTAGAGAGGGTTCTTAAGTATACATCGATATATGACAAGAAAAATATAATTATCTGAAATAGTTTTCGGGGGGGGGGTGTTAAAGTGGGGGGTGGCAATAGAATGTTACCACCCCTCCTCCAATATGTTAAAAAAGGGGGCTTGATTTATTTGTATTAATATTTCTTCAAATTAAATAACTTATTTGTATCTAAAACTATTTGGAAAGCTTATTAAAAATATTTTCCAGAACAAAAAGTATGTGATAAATGGAATACTGAGATGCCCTCATAAAATATGACAAAATCAAATATAATAATTTTTTTCTCTCAGCTATAATTCGGGCACATAAATCTATGATTTCAACAACGACCATTTTACATATACCCAATTTCTGCATGTACGTAAAAGGAACTCCTCTCCACTGAAAATTGCCATATTTCCCTATAAACCTTAATGTATTCCTTCATTACATATTGTTTCAGTAAAGTGTACACATTGTATAAATTTGGCATAAATTCAACTGTGACAGTGTTTGTTATGTCAAAAAATCTTAATAATTAAGATAAATGTATTTTTTCTTTGTTGCAATAAAATAATCTGACATTAAAGAGATAAATATCTAAGTTCTTTCAATTTTTTGCAATAACTTCAAATTCCTAAATGAAAGGGCACATTCACAAACGATCATCATCCCCATTCAAAAAAAAAATTGCATCAACAAATTTCAGCCCTGCACAAATTGAAATCTAAAAGAAAATTGCAGTTTTGTTATGTGTTCAGTTTAGTGATGTGATTTCATAAGGTCAACATGTACAATAAAATATGAATAATTTTAAAAAATGCTAAATAAATGAAATTTTTTTTTTTTAAAAATTGATGAAATGCCTTTCATGGCAATACCCCCCACCTTCTTTTTTAGCTATACTGGTCAGAGACCAGAAGAACTTATGCGATTGTAATGCGTCCGGCGTCCATCCGTCTGTCTGTCCGTCTTTCTGTAAACAATTTTTAAAAACGCTACTCCTTCCTTCAATTTTAGTATGATTTCAATATTACTTGGCACACAAGTAGACTACACTAAGATACATAGAATAGTGCATCGGTTTTTGATTTCGATGAACGGTGTTGCCATGGTTACTAAAAATAGAATTTAAAACGCTACTCCTTCTACAATTTTGGTCTGATTTCAATATAACTTGGCACACAAGTAGACCACACTAATACATAGAATAGTGCATCGTTTTTTGATTTCGATGAACGGTGTTGCCATGGTTACTAAAAATAGAATTTTCTGTGAAATTCCTTTAAAACGCTACTCCTTGTACAGTTTTAGTTTGATTTCAAAATAAGTTGGCACACAAGTAGACTACACAAAGATACATAAAATGGTTTTTGATAAGTACAAATCAGTAGAGCTACAGTCTCGACAGAGACTTCTGGTTTCAAGCACACAATGAAAAAGCTGTTATGGAGTATTAGCTTTTGTCATATACAGAAATGCTTTGGTTTAATTTGATAACATATATACTTTTTATCAACAGATGGTTTATATAATTTTCATCAACATCTGATTTTAATAACATTGATAATTTGCCTATACTATAAATTATTGATATAATTAGAATCATGTCATTATTTAGGCTTTGGGTACTTAAATGTTATTTTTACAATAAATAGTTATACCCTATTATTAATAAACTCATACAAAATATGTGCAACTTAATTTACTTTCAATGTTCTATTCATGGTAAATATTTCATTGGTACTTGCCTAGTGATCTTCTTAATGTCATGTATATTACTTCATCACAACCTTATTATCCCATTCTTAGCTCTGAAGTCCATTTAACTGACGTTACTTTGTTTTTACACACTTTCTTTTCAATAATGAAGCACTTGACACATAGGCAGGAATTTCATCAGCTCATAGGATGCTATCCATTTTTTAAGTTTACAATGTATCACATACACATCTTACACACAAACATGTATATATCTCAGACACAGTAAAGCCTGAACAATCATTTAAAAGTTTGACTAAGGGTAATGTTAAATACTTCACAAATTGGATTTAAACCCTTGAAAATATCCAAAACAGACATTATTTACTCCTCAAAGTCGTTTTCTGCTGTGGACTTTCACTTTCATTTTCATTGATTTAAGCAAAAGATTTCCGAAAGGGGATATAACTCTTGACAAAAATATCTGTAAATTTAGAGATTTTTACAAACCTTACAATCAATTTATTTTCTTAAAGTAAATACTACCTCTCCAGTTTTTTTTTCATATGTTCTTCATAAATGTATAAGGTGAAATTCAGAGCATCAGAATATTCCACCAGTGCCTGCGTTTTTTATGTACATTGTTATGTTCAACCCCCTTTTTTAAAGCAATTTTTTATGTTATTTGGCATTTAACGGCAGGTCCAAAATTTTTTTTTCAACTTTTTTGTATAGAAAATACAAATAACAAATTATTTCAATGGAAAAAATAATAATAATCGCCTTTATTAATTAAATGTACATTAATGAGAAGAAATATCATTTTAGGTATTCTCCACCTATGTGCAAAAACAGGTAACCTGGTTGCCATGGAAACAAGACCAATTGGCCACTTTCAATAATATTTTTGTAAATTGGGCTTATAATGTAGTTATTTCACCAAATTTCAACAAAATCCGTGAGAATCAATTTCCAGCCCATGTTGATGCCTACAGAGAATGACTCTTAACAATTCAAATTTCTTAAGGTTAATCGCGGGTTTACTGCATAAAAATTCTTACGAGAAAACAGATCTTGAAAATTTGGTATAATATTCTTTCGAATTTACTGCGTATTTTCTGCATTTTTTTTTTATTAAATTTGCCTACGTACTTTTGATGTTATGTTACTGTAAACGTGGTATTGTTTTAGTACATTTTTACGCTTTACCATTGAAATATATGGAAAAATGATGTTAAAAATTCAAGCAAATTTTGTGGAAAGAGTTTCTTTTAAAAGGGTTGGAGATCTTTTTTTAAAAAATAGACAAATTCGGAAGTAAGCCAGCAAAAGCAAGGAGACTAAACAAAAGAACAAGGTTAACTTTTGCCTTATTTGGCCCTGTGAATTTCTGAAAAAACTTAAAGTGCATAGTTTTAATTAAAAATACATTAAATATCACAATTAGATCTTTGGTGATTGCATATCTATCAAAAATGACCTAATTTTTGGGCTAATCAATACATTTTGACGTCACGAAATGCCTAAATTTCCTCAAAATTTGAGAAAGTCTACAAACCGGCCAATGTTAAAAATAGTTATTTTATTTTTAATGTACAGCTTAACCTCTGATCTTAAATTTACAATTAGTAAATAATAGAACTGTTTCTGATGATTAATGGACATGTTTTATTTTTTAGATCAGAGAGTGCACTCATATTATTTTTCTTTACTGAAAGTACACAATAATACCTGTTTACTGAAAAATTCAAGTACATTGGAATTTCAGAAAGCCAGTTCTCCAAAACCTGAACATTATAAATTAAGAAGATTCTTTTAAATAGGATATGAAAGCACCATTTATCTATTTTATTTTAGTGTTTCAAATTGAAAATCCAGTGTTGATTAATTAATTGGTAGATCTACTGGGTCATTTTATGCATAAAGTGAACTGACTTCTTTTATTAAATACATAATAACCAAATAATTAAAATAATTATGACACTTAGAAGAAAAATCAGGAAAATACATGATTGTATATAAATTTAAACTGCATTTAGTGTTGAGGATTGATTCCATCCTAAAAAATTACACAAACTTTTGCCCCCGATTTGATTGGTAGTTATGATGAAATACGCATGTTCCCCTGAGTTGCTAATTACATGCGCACATACAACATACAACCACCCCTCCAAAGTTATCTGTTTAGCAATTTTAATTATAATAACTTTCTTTTCTCATACCATAACTTCCTTTTTCACTGATCGAATGACTTATTCTGGTTGACTTTCAGCAGTTTAATGACACTTATTTACAATCTAAATTATTCCTTTCATTTGCTATTGTATTTAAGTTGTCCTAAGGCATTACCGGTTCATATACTATCACATCAGAATTATTATTATTATTATTATCTTATTAATTTATAAAGCGCAAAATCACATATAGTTTCTATGCGCTGTACAATGGCTAATTCAGATTGAAATTCAATTATAAAACTTGTACGAGGTTTACGTACAGTATCATTTACTTTGTATAAATGGACTTGATAAGTACAGACTTGGAGTCATTTGCAGAGAATAAAACGGGAAACAACGCAACATTGCCCTTGTGACGTACATGTAACTAACGTCATAATCAAATGTGCACAAAACAACCGCTCAAATCGTCAAAATTGTGTACCAAAATTGATGACAAAAGCAAACCCGCGACCTACCATAAATGATTTTGAGATTTAGAATGTTAATTTAATTTGGTATATTGAAATTTAATATTTCAGTTCATAATCCGCGCAAAACACTTACAATTCAGCATCAGTTTGGACTGGTAATACGTGCTGGGACAGCCCTCAGTAAAATGAAGACATGATCGATTGTATAAATAACCGGAGTGAAGAACCATGCAATTTCCTGTCAATTAAATTGTTAATGCATTGTACACGGAAATTAATAAAATGATATTAAGATATGTTTCAACTCATATATTATTTGATTTGTTTAAATTCATTACATGTAAGGTTTTATAATGGTATCTCCTTCTAAAAAAGATACTTGCAGAAAGAACAGTCAAACGGAGAAGAGAATGCAAGAAGATTATGAAATAAAGGTAATATGCTACTCAATTTATATATAAAAAGATAAACAGATTTTTTGTCTTAAAATAAGATGACCATTTAAGAGCACTATTTGTGTCCTTAGAGTCAGAATAAACATAATTTCAATTTATCTTACCCTTTTCAATCAAAAAGCTTGTTTGATAGCACAATTCAACAAGTTGAGACAGGTCAGATAATGGTAAACAATGATATGTGTTTTTAAACTTGTCAATTCCAGAACAAGTTAGTCTTTTGGAAGCATGGTCAACTTCAGTAATGTTCCTAGGAAAAATGTTAACTCGAAACATTGTACCTTTAGATCGTACTGTGGACATCTGTAAAGATGAAATTGTGTTTACCTAAAATATATAAATTCGATCATATTTTGTATCTTGCATCATATAGATTAGGAAACAACACTGAAAGGCTGGATAAAGGAGTTATTGAGCACTTATCTTTACGGAAAAGTTTACTTGACATCACAAAAATTACACTGTAATAATTCCTCACTTTAACAGAAAAGAAAATGATTTGCGATTTTCAGATGTACATAGATGTAAAATCATATAAAAACTTCCCAAGCATTAAATCTTATCCTTAATAAAATCAAAGAAAGAAACCGTTTTAACAAGTCAATGATCGGAATTCCATGTTGGAATGAAGTGATAGTAGTACAATATGACAGATTGTATGCGTAGAGCTATACGGATGAAATGAGTTTCCATAGTGAAAATGCATTCTTTCATCAAGCAATTTTTTTTTACAAATGTTAGAGCATTAATACCTATGTAAAACTTTTGTTAACTACCGTTCTTCACTGGTTACATGTATCAAGGTATTTGATTTAGGATAAGGTTACACGTAATCCAAAGCCTGAACTAGTTTAACTGTGATTTCTTTTACATAGTCGATATGTTTTATATCGAGTTGCTTCACTAAATCGTTCTTTTGCAAGGGCATACACAAAATAAATGTTGATCATTTTTTAAGTATAAATATAGATATTTCTTAACTTAAAAAAGTATAACTGTTTTTCTAAAATCAACAAAACGGTGCATTAAAACAATTTAAAAAAAACTAGCAATATCTCAAAACAACATGACATACAGAAACAAAGTACAACTAAAATTTCTAATTTTAACAAAATTAGGTCTTTCCAATATTGAAATTCGTGATGACCTCAATGCAGAACGCATTATATACAATAATCACGTAACTTTCTGATAAGGTGACTTAACCAAATAGTTAGATTACTTTCTTCATTTGATATTAAAAATCGTTTCAAACCTTTATAGCTATACTAAAAAATACTAGCATTATTAAAAAAATATTATTTGTTGACGTTTATATTTTGCTGATTTATCTGAATAAGACCCTTGCGATGCTACGAACTAAAAAACGAAAATGTGAATACAAGAAAAATGGTCATTCGCATAACATTTGATAAATTTAATTTATTCTACTTTATGCTTCCAGTACCCGAAGCTTGTAACATTAACTATATTAAGATAGACATCCTAGATTTTCTTAACCTTAGTTGAACAAAAAATAAATATGTGCATCTCATGAGTGATTAAATTTTTTTTTGAAACGCTTGTCTTACATTAGCATTCAAAGCATTTGAAAATTTGAGATACTGGGCCTCTCAACACATTAAAAAAATATCAGAAGAAATAAAAAAATAAGTTTTGTTCTTTTTAGTTGACATTATTTTCATGATAATAAAGGGTAAAGTGTATGTTATCAAAATATGTTCATCAGAATAATAGTTGTACATTATATTTAGATTTTTGGAGATTTATGAGAAACAGCGGATTTGATAACCCGGCAGGGAGATTCTTACTTCTCAATTGACAACTTGACAAAGGTTAATAAAGTATTATAAACAATTCGTGGACAAAAAAAAGTGTTAATATTTCAGAAATTACCTCAAATTTTTATGTAAAATTATCCGGAAGTGGTAGACTTCTGTGGAATGAATATAAACATAATTTAATCTACCACATGGTTTTTACAAGAAATAAATTCCACTGATTGAATAGATAATATTCTTGTAATAATTTTGGTATTGTATTTTTCAACTTACTATGGAAACATCAACTCAAGATTTCTCGGATAAAGGTATAAATTTTATTAAAAATAAATTACATAGTGATTTTATTGAATACATTAGATTGGATAGAAAAAAGTTATCAATTGATGTTAAAAAAATAAATGTATGTTAATTGGTCCGAAACAAAGGCTAAGAAACCACAGGAAGTTTTCTATTCAAGCGGATGTTAAGTCGTTATCAAAATGTATCTGGTGTAAAGATACTTGATGTTTACATTGGAAGGTCTCACGTGTTCTGAATATGTTGAAATTTTAACGAAAAAGTATATGTCTTGTTTAGATAAGATAAAATTATGTCCTCAAAATTACCTTTCTTTTTAATGAGAGATATAGTGATAATCATCTGTATTGAAGATCAGTAGTCCATCAAACAATACAAAACAGAAGCATAGCAAACACGGAACTCCAAACATCAGAGATGGGATCAGTTGAAATGAAGGAGTTAACAATTGTTTCCCCTATTTTGATTCTTGTTGTACTGTTTGGGGCATTATGAAAAAAAAAAGGTTTTGCAAACTTTGTAAACTCCATAAGCGAGCTGCTAGAATAATATTTTAAATAAAACCTTATAAACACTTACATAGCGGCAATGTTTCTACAACTCAGCTAGTTGCCGCTTTATGGTTATTTTATTTATAAAACTGCCATCCTTGTTTTGAAAGTCCTGTATGTATCAACTCCGAATTACTGAGATGTTTTAAATATGTCAATAAAATAAACATTTGTCAGAGCATAGAAAAGTATATTCTTTGGACAAAAACAGAATATTAGATTATGAAGATATTTTAAAACGTACGTTTTACAAATGTGGACTGATTAATTGTATATTGTTTTACGTCCCATTCGAAAATTTTTCATTCATAGTATGCCGTTGAAGGGCTCAATACTTGCCATTCAGAGCCACTGGGAGGTGAGGGTTATTTTTCGTGTCAACGCCTACCGTGACACGGGACCTACATTATTAAAGTCAAATCCGAAAGACCCGTGACTTTCCCTTCTAGTGCAGATCGCTTGGCGTGGGAACAGTCACTACCTTTGTTTACGTCTTGTTTACGTTTGAATTGCAAAAATTTGAAAGAGTTGGCCATCATTACAAAGTTTCAAATCTGATTGATTGATTGAATACTGTTTAACGTCCCTCTCCAGAATATTTCACTGATAGAGAGACTTCAACATTGCCGATGAAGGGCTGCAAATTTAGGCCTATGCTCGGCACTTACGGCCTTTGAACAGGGAGGGATCTTTACCGTGCCACACCTGCTGTGACACGGGGGCTCGGTTTATACGGTCTCATCCGAAGGACCGCCCCATTTAGTCGCCTATTACGCCAAACAAGGGGTACTGAGGACCAATTCTAACCCGGATCCCCACGGGGCAGTTTCAAATCTGCATACATATTTATAAGAAATCATTTCCAGACAAAAACTAAAATGAAAAGATTCAAATGAAATACATGTATATATGTAATCGATAAATTAATTTTTATTAGGGATATAAAGAACTTTATATATATATATATATATATATATATATATATATATATATATATATATATATATATATATATATATATATATATATATATATATATATATATATATATATATATATATATATATATATATATATATACCCACTGTAATTATGTGTGGAAGATAAAGTTTCATGTTATGTGTATCTATAAAATAGCAACGAATTTTAATTCGAAGGGGCCTGCTATTAAAGAAAGATTTTTCTTTAAATTCAATGCTTACCTTACTATGGCCTCCTTTGAGAAAGGCTATCACATCTACTACGACAGACTACTTTCATCGCCACTTGAAACATTTCCATATAACAACTTTCCACCTATCACATTTACAAATATCACGACCATACCCAGTATCACTATAAATTCTAGTCTCAGTGTAAGTGTTTCTACTACACATTCTAAAGAAGAAAATTGTCATCTATGGCTTCGGGGACTTAATCATAATGGTAAAAAATTAATATCATGGTTCTATTCTTTATATCATCTAATTAAATTGAATATATACATCCAGTTAGTATCCACTACTTAGTAACGAATATTTATTATTTATTCAGTAATACCGTTTACTTTTAAATTATGTACGTTTTCATTTAGTGTAGAGAACGAAGGGAACGAATAAAGTTTATCTTATTTAAAATTGGTTTGTACTATCAGTTGTGCATAGGTATCTTTTGTTTATTTCTTTTATGAAAAGACTGCATAACTGGAACATATCAGTATCAATGTATAAAACTATTGTATCTTTAGAACTTGTCTAAATGTAGACTGAAGTTTTTGTTTTGGTGTTTTGATGAGTGGTTTGATATATTAGAATGCTCGGTAAATGGTTATTTTTTTTTTAATCCAAAGTAATTGAACTGTTTATAAATACAGTTACTCGCTGTTTCCATTTGGTCAGCTGTTTAAGATAGGTATCTTCAATTATCTCCACGGAAAACATTGCAGTCATGGTTAATATTGTTAGTGTGATCATCACTTTTTCAAATACACTTCATCTACTTCTATTAGTAATTAGAAAGATATGCATGAACCCTTGAAAAAAGGGAAACAATTCATTTTATATTTATATTGATTGATTGTATGTTGCTTTAGATTACTTAATTTATCACTGACATAGAAACGTCATCATATACCGGTGAAGGACAAAATTTAAAACTTATTTCGTCACTCAGAAGCATTTAGAAGTAAAGGATCTCTCTACTGTACCGACGCCTGTCGTGATAGTCTCGTTTTGTTAGGTTTCATCCAATAAACCCACAGCTTTAACTTCAACGTCTCAATATCAGTGAAATATTCTGGAGCGGGACGTTAAACAGTATGCAATCAAGCAATCAATTAAAGTTCCGAGAGCTTATCGAAGGATCAGTTGCCACCTAATTGTTATCGACGTAGGTCCGTCGCAGGCTGGATTTGATCCAAGACCATTGACCATCGATCTTTCAATCACAGAGAGGGGGCTAGACCGACAAAGCTACTGTGGCGGCCCAGTTACAACTAAAAGTTCATTTCCCAGTGAACATTTAACATTGTTGTTTATTACTTATATTTACATTTGAAACTAAAACATTTTGAGCTTAATTGTATTTATTACACGAACGGGCCAAAGTATTCTATGTAGTGACGCGCAATGACCTAGAAGTTGTTTGGTCAAAATATCACATCGCTCTGTGATCCGGTCGCGCTATGACCTCTGACCACCAAATATTGAACGTACATGTATTTTCTTTTCAATAGGTTCATCTACGAAAGGTATTTGCAAATGTAAATATTTAATTTTACACCGTTTAAGTGCTTGTGCACGGACAAATTTGGCTACAAAAACAACATGTAAAAAAGGATTGCAACGACTGGAGACTGTTGAGTATCTGAGAAGAATAACGTCGGGCAAAACTATTGCCATATTAATATCCAAACATTTGGACGATAAATGATGTCTCAAACATTAACGTAGCAACATTCCTGTGTCTTATTGATTCGAAAAATGCACATACCTATATAAAGTAACATTTTGATTGGATTTTATTGGTTGTGAACATACTTTGATATTTACCAGAAAAATATCAAACCATGTTCTAGTTAGTCTGGTTCAATATTGATATATTAAACTAATTCACCATTGGTCACTTATTAAATTTTATTTCACATGAATAGAAGGTCGTAAAATGAAAATGTCTAAATTGATTTTGTGAAAACATCGATTTCTTCGTTTCATCTGGTGTCACCTCAGTTGATACAGAACATTTCCTGTTGGGTATACTTTTTCAAGGCAGGAATTATCTAGATATTCAAAATAAGAGTGGATTTGTCTTGCCTCAAACAGATAAATGCTATAGTAATTGATGACTGTACCGCAGGTTGTCAAGAATGTTCTTGTATATCGTTATCCTTTTCTGTCCGTTTCCTGTTATTCCTAAAGCTCCTTACAGTTTAAAGAGTAGCCATATAATCTTTCGGAATATATGTCTTGTAGCATTTTTAAAATTTGCTGTAAATTTTAAGATTTAATTTCTTTTATTTTTACAGTAGAGGTAATTTGAGGAAAAAAAACAAAACATACAGTTTTCTACAAGAATGTGTTCCCAGAAACTCTCGTAAAATTTATGATGTAGCCAAATCTTTTTTTAATTATTATTTGTAATGATGTCCTGTAGATGCACAATATCCTTATGGCATTTTCAATTTCATCCAGAAGGCCATTTGATGGCAGCAAATCTTCTTAAAAAAAAAAAAAAAAAAAAAAAAACTCCTTGTGTCCAAAAATTATGCAAAGTCAAAATATAAAAGTAGTAATGAATTTGTTATATGAAAAACTTATTTAAAAGGTCAGTGTACTCATGTGCACCTTGGCGTTTTATGCTCACTCGATACATCTAAACTATAGAATAATAATTGTGGCTTCTTCACTAGTATGCTCTGTTGGAGGGAAAATACACTTAAGAGGAAAACCTTGCGGAAATTAATGTATTATGTCATTTTCAGATTTTAAAAACTTTTTTTTCCTTTTATTTGTCTAATACTTCCTTGTTATACCGAACATAAAAAATGAAATTAACCACCCTTGCATTTTCCGATTTAGGTTTTTTAAACAAACATTCCTATAGATCTAAAATAATTGAAACTTAATAAGCACAGGTTAAGATCTTTCAGAATTAACTACTAACTCTCCATCACAGAGATGATAAAAAATTCGGGGAAATAAAATGTACTTTACACATTTACTGCGTGGTTTGCTTTTTTTCATTTCGGGTATTTATATGATTTACAAATGTAGATCTACAGAAACAATTAGACTTAACCTGACACCCAAGTAGTGCCAAAGGGCAGAATTCACGTGTACTCGCTTAATTTACATGTAAAGCCTTATAAAATAATACACCATAAAAAAAAATAATCCTTAAACGTTGCGCAAAGATTCGCAAAATAATCTTGACCAAAATATGCTCTTTTTGAAAATTAATAAAAAAGATTGAGATGCCCCAACATCAATGATAATTTCTTTCAGAGTAGGATGTTACCGGGCTTTTTAACTTAGCAGAGGTTGTTTAAATAGGTTATATATACTGAAAGGAAAAAGAAACGCAGGGTAAACTCTTGAGGTGATTTAAATTTATTTTTCCTATAATAAGTTTTAGCATTCCTATCTAACTTTTAAAATCATCTTTCAAAAAGATATAACAAAATCTCATTTGATTTTGTCCAATAATTCATGAGCTATGGAAGCTCATAAGACGATACCCGCCAAAAGTGAAAATCGAAATCTCTCATTATCTTCAATGTCTCCCTCGTGCATCTCTCTGAGCTGTTATCCTTATTTGCATGGAATTTCATCAGAGTGTTTATCTTTCAAACCCTGGCTATAATGGGCATGAGTAACCATGCAGAAAAATAGGTCAAACGACACGCGCATGCGCCAGTGAGAGGAATAAAACAGTAAGTTGACCGGCTCAAAAAACCAAATTGCGGAGTTGTTTTCTTTCAGTTTTCGTTTGAATGTAATGATTATAATAGTCTACTGTATAAATTGCAGTTTTTGTGGTAGTAAGGTGGCGATTTAAGAGATGACGGGACGAATAACCCGCTCGTAATATGGCTCTGTTTCGCGTTAACGTCATCGTCACGGTTGATTGATAACCATTCGAGGCCCTCTCTGACAATGGGTAACAATTTTTATGGAGGAAAATTTACAAGATACTACTTAGTCAACCGTTGTTGCCTATTTCATTAAATAGGCAATTCGAAAACAAGACCCCATTGAACTTCCGTTAACCGTACCAAGATTGGAAGAAATTCATGTTGTCTCTAAATATTGAAAAACGATGTGTATACCCCAGATGCATCAAATAATGCAACAAGATTTGTCGACAAACTCGTCGTCATCAAATTGCACGTGTTTTTGGCTTTTTAGCGCTTTCCCTATATGACGACATACATTTTAGGGTTGAGTAATTCTGAACACTGATTTTGGTGCATAGTAACTAAATGTCTCTTCTGACAAATTTTCGTAATTTTCGGTCAAGCGGTCACATTTTTATCGAATGTTATGCTACCCTGCGTTTCGTTGTTCTTTCAGTATACATATTTAACATTACCACAATTTTACAGAGATGTTTTTGAAACATGGGCACAACTAAAATATAATGATATTTATATTGAAGCAATTTTTAAAAGAAGCTCTTTGGTTCAATGATAACATTAAAATCAATAATAAAACTGTGTTCTGGGAAAAATGTACACAAAAGGTCTCATATTTAGAAGACATTTCAGGTGATAATTACAGTCAAACTTGTTTTAAGAGGCCACCTTTGGGAAGTCTAGAAACTGGCCGCATAAGACAGGTGGTCTCTTATTCCAGTTTGCCCTCGAAAAAGGACATTTGGTCAATAAATAAACAACATTAAGCACTACAGTTAAATTAATTAATCATAATTAAACAGTTTAATTTCACAAAAGCTTTTTATGTGTATATATAATAATTCAAGCTCATTTAAAAAGAATATTAAAGAATTCGAAATGTTTAAGGTTTTGTTCATGTTTCTGTTCCTACATATTAGTTAAACATCTTACATTCATAAGTGTGCTTTTGTTACATTGAATTATTAAATAAATTCTTTTGAAATACATACAGCATGTACAGTGCCTGACTATTAACCTTCTGTTTAATGAAAAAATACACAAAAATACAGATTTATGGTAAATAAAATAAAGTATAGGAATTAAGTAAAAATATGTCAATAAAAATTTCACTCACTTATGTTAAAAATATATTCTGCAGTGTAACCCCCCCCCCCCCCCCCCAACTTAATTACCGGGGTAATCGGTAATTGACTTACTTGCTGAAGTTTATAAAGTCTGATTAATTTTATTGTTTATAAAGCTTTAAAAAAGAATTTTTATGTAACATACACAGACACACAAATAAAATTAACCAGCTGACCAGAGAGATGTATTTACGCAGTTGAAAATCATTCCATAACACATGTGTCAAATGCAGTAGAGCGTGACTAATCCCTATCGATCCTCTCTTGACAGTGAAATTCACGAGATAATCATGCCATATGAAGCACTTTGTTTTTACAAGAGTAGCAATTAGGGCTTCAACATGGAATCAAAATCTAAAAGGTGTGAATTTCTTTAGCTAGAGAAAGTATCAATTGTAATTAAATTCTTTTATTTTTTCAATCGGCGATCTTGAAAAATAATTACAAATTGATCTAACAGGACAAATATTTTTTTTCATAAACACAAAACAGAGTTCAGCTTATCTAAAACCAATTTGTTTAATAGCATTAATAGGTTTAATTGACTATCGAGGATATAATTACCCAAGCCAACATGTTTAAAAGATGTGATGAAATCGCGACAAGTGACGAAATGGCCGCTTATTACAGTTTCAACAAGACTGTTGGGGGAGGATTTGAGTGGCCGCTGGCCGCGTTACACAGGTGGCCGTTTATTCCAGTTAAAATATATAGGAAAAATCATCGGGGGGAACTGAAAGTGGCCGCTGACCGCGGGTGGCCGTTGATTTCGGGTGGCCGCTAAGACAAGTTTGACTGTATGATTTTTGGGTCATCAGGAATTACGTAAACTGTAACGATTTAAATATATCTTTTTTATGATTACTTCTGTTTAAGAAATGCAATTCAATATCAAAGGCGAAAATATATAAGGCAAACCAAAAACGTTTAAACCAATAGAGATGTTTTGATCTTAAGATTTTATGATGAAATAAGGTCAGTCTCAAAAATATTTTTAAAAATCTTTTACTGGATTATAGTAAAAAGTTTAAATGACTAACATGTGTACAAAAATGTGTGAAAATAAAAAAAACACAATTTTTTTTTCACTCCCAGACTTGGAA
>NW_026920414.1:0-17011 GCF_032062105.1 Saccostrea cuccullata | reverse complement strand
TTTCTTATATTTCTGAAATTCTGAAAGTTGAAAATTCTCGGACTTAGAAAAAATACATTTCCATGCAGTAAAAATTTATAGTTTTAAGACGTACTCTGCATTTAATTAGGCAACATTTTAAAAGTATATTCAGTGGAAAGTCCGTTACAGAGCAGGTTTCATTGTATCTGAATCCTTTTCTTAAACAAAAAATTCTTGAGACTTCGTGGAATATTAATTTTTTTCCAATAAATATTTATAAAAAAACTTCATTGTTTCGCTGAAATAATACCAACAAAACAAAAGGGTTTGCATCGTTTTGGGTGTAATTACTCGAATCCTTGGCTCCTTTTTCTTACAAAAAGTTTTTGATCCGCCTATAAATTCGTAATTGTGGATATAGTCGGTCGAATAAAATAAAAAGAATAAAAGCGCATCAAATTTCCTACAAATAATACAGGAACACAGCTAACGCTCGGTATTCAAACAGTGGACAAAGTTAGATGCTGTTACACGGCCGACGTTCGAACATGAGAATTCAATGCTTAGGCATAAGGTACAGATGTGTTTCCTTATATATGTCAATATATTTCATAGAAAACATTTTTTTTTCAAAATACTGGCATGACGACAAATTTCTCCATAAATTTATTGATAATCCAAGAAATTATTTTATTTAATGAAAATAACAGCTTTTTTCACATTAGTATTGATAAATATTTTAAGTGCGACATGACAATTTTAGTAATATTCGCACAAGAAATAAAATACTAGTAGTCAATATTGATCTTGAATCCTAGAACTGAAGTAAATGGTGAATATCATTTTTCTAAGACTTCAATAGGTAATGATCTTAAAGAAAGTGCGAATCCCATATTTTCTGGTTTAAGTACTGAAATAAATGATGAAATTTGCCAGCGATTTTACAAAATATTGTTTTCAAGAAAATATACAGAAAGAAAAAACATTTTCAATACACCTTAGGTGTGATTTTTAAAAGTTTCTCTGTTTATCACAAATGAAAGTCAAATAAATCGAGACATATTTATCATCAACACTTATAAAACAGCAATACATAAGCATCAAGAATGAAAATCTTTACATCATCATTTTTTAAAAGATATTACAGTTATTGTTGTCAGACTGTGAGATTTTGAAAAAGAGTATAAATTTAAAAATAATTAGCTTTAACATAGATTTGAAACTTAAGCATACTTCTTGAAGCTGGTTGGCTCTGTATGAAAATTATCACTACTTCGAAGTCTATTGATTTTTGGATCAAGTATCCCATTAAAACATTCCTTATTTTGACATTTTACATGTTTAAGAACTGAAAAAATATACTACATGTTTTCCATTTTTCTTTGTCAAAAAAACGTCGTTTTTTACCGTTTGTAGTCTTATAGTGTCGTCACTTTAGCGAAATATTCTCTGTGAATTTTTATATGCGTTGGCATACACGATAACTATTCTAAAATCAAATTCACAGTTTGCTTAGAAGAAAAAAAAAACGGACTTAAAAAAATGTTATATTTATTAATTAAATGAGAGATACATATTATATTAAATTCTAAATAATTTTTGTTCGATGAGCAGTGAGATAAACATACGAAAATATTTACAAACATTGATATGAAATTCCCTTTTAAGTTCTGTAATTGCTCACCATTGACAAATACCATCTCAATTAAAAGAACGACAACTCTTTTCATCTGCTTTATCACGAAGAAGACATTTTCCAAACATAAAGTACACATCATAATCCAAGGTATGTTATATAATTACACATTGAAAAAATAATAATAGCCTTGTAAATATTGATATGGTAAAAAGTCATTATTAATATATATATAATTCTATATATTAAGATCTTATATAATCTAAAATATAATAAGAAATAAAAAAGGTAAGTTATAAAATTAAGCTTCTGCCTTCTTAGAATAACATAGGATCAATTAATCGCTGAATTACAAATCAATTAAAAGCATTACAGTTGTGATCACATGATATATTTTTATAGATCATTATGGGGGCATATTGTATATTAAATAATTTATTTTCATAAAATAATGTATATCTGAAATTCATACTTATATGCAAAACTTAAAAAAAGAAGATATTTCTAGAGATCACAGATGAAATCAATTTATATACAATTTAAATAATAATAACAATTTACTTCATAATGTTTTGTCAAATGATACACCCCCTTATTACTTATCAACAAAGAAAAAATTTAATAAATCCTCTGCAAAAAAATGATCATTTCGAGTTATTTAAAAACGAAATAAAAAGTGAAGCATCACTCTCAATGCATATTTATTTTAATGAATATTATTATACCTCTACTGATTTTTGTCTATATAAAAGTTAATCGATATATTTTGCTGATTTCCTGAAAATCACCGTGAATAAACCTATTCCATGCAAAACAGACTCTTTCCCTTCCAAAAAAAAAAGTTCGTTTTCTATGAACTGATAAACACCTATATGGAACACTTAGGTTTTTCTTTAAACTTATGACAAAATTAGAAATGTAATGAATAAACTCATGAATATTCATTAATGAATCGAAATGCTTCGCGAGTCAACTGGTCCCATATCAATCAAAAAGAACTAGTTTACTGGTAGCAAAAGAAAACAGAAATGGCGAATTTAACTTTTTCAAATGTCTTGTTTGTATCGATATAATAAGACAGTTTAAGTATTTTATTGAGGAAGTCAGCAAGTTTCCAGTTCTCTTCGAGCAAGCCTATTGCATTCGGAGCAAGCGCCTCGATGATATACTTTAACTGTATAATATTTTATATTTATGATGTCTATTCAAAATTCTTGCCTAATACGAGGTGATAATTAAATTCATTTCAGTAACTATGATTCTTAAACTGTTTTTTTTTTTTAAATTTTAATCGGAATTACAGTGTTCGGCTAATTTTGAACCACAGGGGTCCGAATAAGACAATTTGAACCGATATAGTACCAAACCAATCGTCTGCAAAAAACTCTCTAGTGCATGTGTTTATTGTGAAAAAACAAAACAATCCGAAAATTTATTAAATTTTCTAATGAATAAAAACAACATTGAACATTTTTAGTGTGTTTTTATTATCATCACAGTCTCTGTTATCTGGCTTCCGTCATTAAGTGTAGGCCACCATGGTTTATACCAGTATGCCGGGGACCAGGGACCGTTAAGGAAGGCAAACCCACACCAATTAAACCACCAGCCTCCTCTTCTGTTGTTGTAAGCTGCACAGCTGCCATTACTCCATCTGTCGTTATCCCTGTCTGGTGTGGAGAAGTTCATCCCGGACAGATCGAGGTCAATAGGGTTACCTGTGTCCAACATACTGTCTCCTGTAAAAGTAAAGAAAATGAAAATCAAGAAAACCAAGGAATATGACCCCATAAATGTTGCCAATGTGATTTAATTCCAGGTAAACTGATTTCTTACACAATATTATTATAAATTTTACAGTTAAGTTAATCGATTGGTGATTAAATTGGTGATTTATCCAATTTAAATGTCATCTTTACACCTGGATAACATAGCATCCTACTCGATTTAATTTAAGTTTATACAAATACACTACATGACTACCAACTGATTGTTACCAAAACTCAGATACTAGTGTTGGATAATATACTATCCCACGAAATGCGTTCGTGATGTTTAAATTTAGATAAAATGACTTGCATATTTTTTTAGTTACCGATAATTAAAATGAATTCTCCCAATATTTCTTTTTATAATAACTATTTACATATAAAATATATTTTGTATAAAATTAAGGGAAAGAAACTACAGATAAATATCTTAGAGATTGTAATCTAATCCATTACCAGATATGTAATCTGTTACATAATTTGACTTTTCTATCACCTAAAACTTCTCTACGGCTAAAGTTACTGATATTTTGTCCATTATTTACAAAGTCTTTAAAAATCCAAAAGATTTTATATCCATCCTACTGATTACACAGACGACCCACCTAATGTCCCCTCCGTTGGTCCATTCAGTTAAAGTCTGTAGTTGTCTGTCTCGTTGTTTACAGAGAATTCACCGTACTGTTCATAAAGAGTGGTTCCATTGGTCAGAATAATGGACACGTACAGAGAAGATTTGTTTTTAGTTAATTGATGGATGACGTCTTTTCCTTAAATAAAAAAGTGAATTACATGGATTGATATTCTTTCTTGAAATAGATCTAATTTAAGGAGGGTTTATTGTCTGGTCTCGCGTCTCCATATGAATGAAATTCTCGAGAGGGACGTTATACAATATACAATCAAATCAAATATTGTTCGATATCTGACTAAATGAAATATATTTTTTATAATTTCTTTAGATATGTTTTGGTGTTATGGATTCTTACAATCATGGATATATATTTTTTTCTGAAACCACGGAGCCAAATTCAGTCAAACTTACAAAAATGACGTAAATGTAACATTTGTTTTATGATTTTTACTGAAAAATGTACAAGGGTTGTCCGGTAAAATCTTCTCGTGAACAGCTAAAGGGCATAACTTAAAGAACGTCCTATCTAAAAACGACCCAAACGTTTCTGTCCAAGATGTGCATCTAAATGGTATATATAGTCACGTATAAAATATACAAAAAACGATAAAATTAAACGACGGGAAATATTTGTGGATGGGGGTGTTGTACATCTACATGTCTATGCACTTGCCAAGTTTGGTAAGACAGTCTACTGCTTACTTATTTTTAAGGACGGTCTAAAAATACAGGTTTATTTACAATATTATTATATAGGAAAATGCCATTTTTGGCTATTTGAATAAACTTCTTTTGTTCAAATCATAACATAGATAAATTATACTACATGTATATTGAACATTATGCGTAAGAAGCATAAAATTCTACCATCTGGTTTCCAGAGGGGGCATATCAAAATGTCAAAATTATTGTAGTTTTTCCTGTTTTTATGGAGTGCTATGAAGTATGATGGATACAAAGGATTCATATAAGAATAAAAATACACGATTGTGAGATTCTCAAAGTTCTATGTTCTGATTTTAAGAGTTTATAGTTAATAGTTTTTAATAACTTTTTCTGACATCCTCTAAAAAAGTGTCAGTGTATCATTACATGCTACAAACATTCTATTACGACTTCATTCAAACTATCAGTTGAAAACTTGTTTAAAATCAATATTTAAAATAATTGTTTTAGATTTTCAACCTGTGATTTCGTAATATTCTGTACAATTTCATAAATTGCTTGAAAATATAAGTTTCAAAAACATAAATGCGCTTTATTTGACTATGATGCCCAAAGAATTGCGCAATGGAAACCCCCAGTCGGCCCTCCTAAAAAAAGGACCTTATTTGCTAATGGTCATAATTTGCCCTCAAAGTTCAGTTCAGTTCATTTTATGCATAAAATGGAAATGCAGATATACCAATTTATTGATTATCACTTGGTGTTAATGCATCAACATGAAATGGAAAGTTTCATTCCCTATCAAAACAAGATGTGTTTGTGAAACACTATGCGCCCGGCAGCAACAAAATTCTAAAAAAGCTATATAGCTATTTGAGCATATATGTCATAGTGAAGGTCATTGACTTTGATATCATTTGAAAGAAATTGGTTAGTAAAATATGAATATCAAAGATGGAGTCACTATCTCTCGTGGTTCAAAAGTTATGACAAAGGTACGAAAAAAAACTATATTAGCATAAAGATCACAGTCAAGGTCACAAGGTCAATGACCTTGGTGTCAGTTGAAAGAGATTAATTAATGGAGTATGCATGCTAAATATGCTGTCTCTATCTTCTAAGGATCGAAAGTTATGGCAAAGGTACAAAAAATTATTTTTAACTTACAAGTGACAGACAAGGTCACAAGGTCACTAACAGTGGTGTCATTTGAAAGGGCTTAATTAAGGAAGTACACATACCTAATATGAAGTCTTTATCTTTCACGGTTCAAAAGGTATGGCGAAGGTTAAAGTTTGCAAATAAAAGCAAATGTAAGCATATAGGTCATAGTAAAGGTCACAAAGCCATTGACCTTGGTGTCATTTGAAAGAGCTTACATGTAATTAGTGGAGTACGCATACCAAATATGAAGTTTCTATCTTTCTTGGTTTAAGAAAAACTGCGAAGGTTAGATTTTGCAGACAAATTGACTAACAAACAGACAGACAGGACAAAAACAATATACGCCCCGGATCTATCAATCCGGTCGCATAAAAATTCTCCTAGAAGTCCAGGTCTAAGAAAACTAACTATATGAAATTGCAATGTTATTGAATTTTAGGGCAAAGAGGTACGTATAATTGGGTACTTTCAGTGAAGAAAAATAATACCACTGCACTCTATGATCTCAGAAATAAAACAAGTCCTTTAATCACCAGAATCAGTTCTATCATTTGATTATTGCATTTTTACATAATAAAAAAAAAATACTTTAAAAATTGGCCGTTTTGTAGCCTATTTTCAGAATATGAGGAAGATGACGCATTTTGTTACATTATAATGCATTGGCTAGCCAGAAAATTAATTCATTTTTGATAGATACGTAGTCACCAAAGATCTTAGTGATATTCAATGCATTGTTAACTAAATTGCAGCTTCACTTTTTCAGAAATTCAAAGGGCCAAATAAGGCAAAAATGAACCTTGCACTTTGACTAAAAAATATTTAAAAAAACAAATATTTTGTTAATTTTGCGGAAAACTTTGACACTTTGAACAACGTGGGCAAAAACTTTGACCTTTGAAAAACTTTGGCAAAAACTTTAACACATTGAAAAACTTTAGTGAAAACCTTGACACTTTAAAAAAATTTGGCGAAAACCTTGACACTTTGAAAAACTTGGTAAAACTTTGACACATTCAGAAACTTCGGAGAAAACTTTGACACTTTGAAAAACTTTGGCGAAAACTTTGACACTTTGAAAAACTTTATCGAAAACCTTAACACTTTAAGAAAATTTTGACGAAAATTTTGAAGCTTTGAAAATTTTATCAAAAGCTTTAACACTTTGGAAAACTGCATCAAAAGATTTATCATTTTGAATAATTTTAACGAAAACTGTGACACTTTGAACAATTTTATCGTAAACTTTGACACTGAAAAATTTTGTCGAAACTTTGACACTTTGAAAAACTATATCGAAAACTTTGACAATTTGAAAAAACTTTATCAAAATATTTAACAGTCTGGGAAAATTTTGACGAAAACTTTGTCAATTTGGCAAAAACTTTGACACTTTGCGAAAACTTTGACACTAACAATAAATCATAAAAAGTAAATCTTATTCTTATTTAAATGGAATTGCGTTTCTTTTGCGTGTCAGTGTATCATTGAAATATATTAAAATTGTTCTTGAACAAGAAGGAGTTGTCGCTCTTTTATCGTTTTGTTTGATCAGTTATTATTAATTAATAAATTTTCAGTTACTCTGACCTCAGAATGGCAATACTAAGGATAATCTTTTATTTCTTTCAAATGGTATCATACCACTTGGTTAAACAAATATATATAGAACTTTCGTTAATGCACTATGCATTCATGACATTGCATAACATAAATCTTACCCGAATTATATTTTACAGAAACTAATTTATAAAATATTAACAAAATAAATCCATCGTTGAAGCACGAAATTAAGTAAAAAATGTATTCCGCATATTTTCATTCCATTGAGAATTGATTTTTGAGACTTGATATTTGTTACATTATTAAGAAATGAAATACATATTTATGTACACCTATCCAGTAAGACGAATTAACAGAACCAAACCCTTCTTTATACTAATTTCAAGTTCTGTTGAAATCCGTTGATCCGTCAACACGCCTCTGTATAACCTATTGTATTAACAAAAAGATCTTTGAAATCATTTCATCAAATATTTATTCCTACCTCTGTTTCAATGCCATGCAGTGATTAATCAGTCATTATACTGACCGTCCAACCTCCATCTTTTATATCCATATCACAGTAAATACCACTGAACGGCTGTACCAGGGATAGATCGTATAAACACAGGACGCAGTAAAACCGTCAGCAAGCAGACTTTTACAGTCCATAGGACGAACATTTCCTAAAATTAAAAAAAAGCAATAACTATTTTTATTTAGACCCAAAGTGGCATATATATCAGAAACAGTGAAGAAGAAAGTAGACAATTCATTACAATAACCCATCAATTAAATGTATCTACATAGGATGAACCTTTACCATTTAGTCAACTTTATCATCACTGAAAGGTCAGTTAACAGTAGATACCTGCCATTGAACTCCCTTTTAGTCACTTTTTAAAGGTGATGGACATTTCATTAAACTTGAACAACAGGATTAACAAGAGGCACACGGGCCTTATAGGACATCCCAGCATTATGCAACAACTTCCCAATAATTGATTGATTGATTGTATACCGTAGGCTTTTAACGTCCCTCTCCAGAATATTTCACTGATATGGAAACGTCACCATTGCTTGTGAAGGGCTGCAAATTTAGGCCTATGCTCGGCACTTACAGCCTTTAAGCAGGGAGGGATCATTATCCTGCCACACCTGCTGTGACATCGGTTTATACGGTCTCATCCGAAGGATCGCCCCACTTAGCCGCCTTTTACGACAAGCAAGGGGATACTGAGGACCTATTCTAACCCGGATCCCCACGGGGCGCCCAATGATTGAATTTGGTTCATGTTTTAAACTAGATGTCATGGAATTCACTATTTTGAAAGAGTCACCACTGCTCATCATAACTATACACTCAGCAGTGGCTTAGTTTGTTACCTTATTACCCATAGGCAGGGTAGGGGAACGAAGAATGCATTTCAACTGATCAGTAATATTCAGCAATAATCAGTAGTACCTCTCAGTAATATTCAGCATTAATCAGTAGTGACCCTATCGTACTACACATGAAGTTATAACACTAGGGCACATATTTTACAATTTTGAATAAGGCAATGTCCTTTGGTATCAAAAGGATCTGATTAATACCAAAACGCAGATTTTAAACAATTAATTTATTTTCCATATAGAGGTAGAGACTCCTTCTATGGTAACTATGAACCAGGGGCCTTGAAATTCAAAGTTTGGAAGAGAGGCCAAGGAGGAGAGAGGATTTTCAAATATTAAATGTATTTCACTATAAAGTCAATATAGCCCCACCCTAACACCAGAACCCCTGACCCTCGGTTATAAATTTCACAATTTTAGAAGAGGCAATCTTGCTCATTATGTATATATACTTAGTTAGTTTATTTAAAACCCATTAACTTTCGGAGATAAATCATACGGATTTAAGATCAAAAGTTATTTGAATAAACATCTTAATAATGGATTAGATTCAACGATATTTCATTACGATAAATCAATGCCATTTCAGCATAATTTAAAGATAAGCCATTTGAAGCTTTTTGTCAAATATTTATTGAAGTAATAAAATCAGAAAAAATGCTCTTAACTTTTCAATTTTTATCATTATCAGAGCACATTTATAAAAATAAATTAATTTATATTAGATGAACTATGGGTAATTTGATCAATTAAATATATTCTGGATGATGATCTTTCTTTCAATTGAGGAAAGTAGGATATAAAGATACAAGCATGAATTATTAACTAAGATCTATTTCAAAGATATTTTCTTAACCAGTTCACCCATATGGCAGTTCACCAATATGGCATTAATAATACTGATTAAAAATCCCTATTTTAATCGATTTTAAGAATTTTTTTTCTCTTGATGATTGTTTTTTACTGATAAAATCTCATCTTTCTTACCTTAATTAAAACATTCATAATATTATATCAATACATAATATGCATTTTATCAGTTATGTATCTGTTATATTAAACTTGCTTATATCTTTTTTTCAAATAGGGGCGTATTCTATAGACTTCTCAAAATAACGTACCTAAAAAAAAACACCAAGCGAGGTTTTAGCCAAGTAACATTAATGTTACCTAACTGTTCAAATCTTTAATGCTTCAATAAAAGTATCATGATATACATTGAAATAGTTATCATCGGAACACTAGGTCATGTTTCCAAATATTAAGGAATGAAACTTATTTCAACATAAGATGTATCAAACATTTAGGCCAATTTACGCTTTAAAACTGCGAAATATATACTTTGAGACATTGTTAATACAATGAAATATAATTATTTGGAATTGACAATAGAGTCGAATAAAATAGCTCCGCGCACTTTTTAGGATCACACAAATTTTCGCACAAATTAACATCACATTGTTACAATTCCATTTTGTTATACAAGACAACAAAATGTATCTTAAAATCTTAAAAAAAATGTTTCAAATGATCATGACTTAATTTTATTTCTATCTTACTTAAGATGTAATTTTCACAAATTAATTGGAAGGATTTTGATATATTTTTTGTTGAAGGATTGTGATAATTCTCAATTAGTTGTTCATGGTTTCTCGTTATTTGCAGCTGTCTTTGTATCCATTTTTATGCAAAAAGTTCTTTGCTTTGTCTAGACACAAAAAACTGAAGCTCATGTACATTCTGTATTCTCTATACATTAACATGACTCTAACATGCAAAATTATAACAGTAATTTTCATCTGTTAAACTGCTCTCCTTGTTAAAAAGCTGGGTTTTTTTTAAAGAGTTACGACCTGAGATTGAGCATCATAGAAGATTCGCACCATTGCAAAATTTGAATGTTGTAGACCCCTACAGTAAAATAATTTTGTATTCAATAGTAACAATTGCATATTTTAAGGGATAAACAATCCTTTACTATCGAACCCTTTGCATTATTTTTTATGGTATCATTTATAGGGGGCCACGTTTCGATAAAGCCAAGACAAGTATGGCAAATGTGCAAAGTACTTAGAAAATGTTCAACTTTAAGAAGTCTGTTTGGAAATTACAGCTAAATAATATCAAAGACAGGTCGATCAATTTCATTTGTGACTACGTATGGTAAAATCATACAGACGTAACATCATACGATTTTTAATAAAGCCCTCTTCAAAATCTTTACTTAGAAATCTTGTTATACTGATGATTTTAAGGAACATGTGAACATGTACCTTTGTCGAAAGTTATGTCATACAAACTAGGAAAATGTATCGTACTTATATCAGAGAAGTTTTATTGCAAGAAGAATGTTGATTTGTGGGAAAAAGCATGTGAGCTTAAAAAAGTTAGAGGAGTTGTATACCAGCGTAGAAGCGGGTTATCTGTAAACAACTGTGAAGTAATCTGAAAAATAAAAACGACCTATTAGCGAACCAACTTATAGGCGAGTATATTTTGAATTACCTTCCGAGTCCGGTAAATAGTATCTCCATCCTACTTCCGGTACTGCTGAATTAGTTGAATGACATCCGGTGTAAAGTCGACATTTCTTACTTTGTAAATTGACACCAAAGTAAGTACAACCCAGACCACACATTGCTGAGCACATGACCAGTGAATGAACGTCATATTCAGTCAACAGGTTCTCCTGGAGCCTCTTGTCGTCTAAGTCTATTTTGGCAGTGTAGCGCCTTGATACAGAAGTGGAAAGTCTGAAGAAAGCAACAAATAAAGCCCCAAAGAATACCTTGTTCATCATAGTAATTGTTAATTCCGAAGTCTTCAATACCTGTCATTTCAAGCTTAAATATAAATGAATTAACTTTTTTTAAACCGAATTCTTAAGTAATCAATTTCTGATTCGATAAATCCGAGATTTCATAAATCGATCCATGGGCGGGTCTACGTGATATTAAAGATTAACAAACATTAAAGATGTTTATTTGAATAACAGGGTTAATTACCGGAGGACCAGGCGGCTGCTCTATACATATACATCTGTAAGTTTAAAATCTGGTGTATGGGATTGAGGTGGGGAAGTTATTCTGAATGAAATTTATTTAAACATTAAAAACATTATACATTAGCATGTTCTTTCCATTTATAAATTATGTGATACGTAAGATTTTAACGTCCATAAAGTGAATCTTTAAATATATATATGTTTTTCATATTTTATATATAAAGTTGCCTATCATTTACTATCGAAAAAATGACAGGTCCCTTTTTTTAGAACATCGAATTTTACTTCTCGCATAAAATCGTACGTTACAAATTTCGTGTTTTATATTCTTTATATCTTAGTCATTTTCTAAAATAGGTGATGTATTGGAAGATGTGTGTGTCTGATTTTAATCTATATGTTATACAGCCACTATTTACTTAAGGAATTAATTTAAATATCTTTTAAAAGTGTATCGTTATTTCGATTTTCATCCGATTTAAAGACTACAACACACTGGGGGAGATAACTATTGTAATTTCAATTGAACGTTTGATGTGAAGTCAAATTTAATGTCAAAAATAAAGCGTCAAAATGACGAGTAAAACGATCCGATGTATATCAATCATAAAAGGAAAATGGAGTATGGGGCTTGGCTGTGATTATGAGTACCATACTCAATCCATAAGTATTTTTTAATTAACCCGATTAAAGTCCGAAAAAGCAAGACATAAAATACCATCCCTTGATGTTTATTTCATTTCATATGATCAAAGCACACATTTTTTTATGCTTGAAAAATGGCTATATACATGTATAACATTCCGATTAATGGTCTTTATTATAATTTGTGCATTTACTATATAAATATTGTTTTTCTTCTTTCATTAAATAAAACAATTAACAAACAAAAAACTTTTTACAATTTAAAATCGATGTTGATCATTTTCTATATCTTCATATGACCCTTACCGATCAAAGAGGAACAACTCTAATAATGTAGGAGCAGTTTGTTTTCCTCCCTTTATTCACGGTTTTCCGCATACACAGAATCAAATACAGCAAGACCTGATAAATCCGAGAATTCAGTTGAATACTATAGACCTCAATGACAATTACATAGACACAATGTAAGTATAGAATTGAAAAGAATTGTTTTCTAGTACTGAAATTATCTGAATATTATGAATATCCTATTGCAGCAAATCGTTTGACTTTCTGTCACTATAATTTTTAGTCAACAATGTTTCGGTTCATAAAATAGCATTTCCTCGAATCAAAATAAAACGTTTAGAAAAATTGGAGAGAAAAAAATAATATAACAAAATGGCTAAAAAAAAGTTTGGGTCGGGTGCAATTTTTTTAAAAATATCAATGTGCGATTTGATATAGATTAAAATAGATGAAGAGTTTAATGCATGTTTGATATTTTGAAGTTAATGAGGACGAATACGGAGTTTTCCTTTTAACTTTAGAAGCAACGACATTGAAAGAACGCGTACAATATCGTGAGGGGTGTACATGTATGCAAATGTCCATGCATCCCCACCGCCACATACTGTCTCGTTTGAAATAATGACATGAAAGAAGCTATAATTATTCCATTTATATCACAAGAGAGTTGAACATACACCATTTTTCTTGATGAATAAAATTAAAGAAATAAAATTAATTAATAAAAATCAACATATTCAACATAACTTGAATTCGTATCCAGGTTTCATGTGATATGGAATGCATAACGCATACATACATGTGGGTTAAACACTTAAATCCTTCAGTAATTTTTTCCTGATATTTTCCCATATAAAACGAGCAGTCAATATTTATTCTGCATTCATGAATTTAAAAACTAATGCATACCTCCGGGATTCAAATGACGAATTACTAGTTATGTGCACTGTACAAATGGCGTTTCGTCAAACGCTAATGGTCTGCGATGCAAAAAAGGAAGGGGTGGGGGTAGTAGGGGTGTTCAAAAATTGCCTAAAAATCTACATTTAAATACGTTTTACATATGAGAACTTTAACATCTGTAAGTTAATATATTTTTGAAGCAAAAACAATATTCCAATTTGATTTTTTTTTTTAATGTGTATTTGTAGATTCATAGCAAAATGATCGACCCCCCGTCTGAAAGACGCGCAGGAACGTGATTTATTGAGAAAGGGGGAGGGGGTAATTTTCCGCTATTTAATCAAAACTGGTCGTACAAAAATTATACATAAAATTATGAAGATTATTTTTACTACCAGCTACCTAAATAAAGTTTTTTACCAAAATTAAACGACAGACTTTTTCACAAAAAAATTTTGAATTTGAAAACTACACAATTTTCAAGGCTTAGATAATTCATAGTTTTTCAATTTAAGGCCTTTAAAAATTGTTTTGATGATATGTATATCAAAAAGATGACTATGTTTTTGTGTTAAATGGTTAAAGGAATAAGTCAATGAAATTTGACAGTTATATCTAACCTGGCTTATTTGAAAATCAAGGTTTAAGTAGCTCATTGATTAAAATTTTTCTCTCCTTGTAAACAACTAAAGGGGGGGTAACTTTTGGAATTTCCTGTCCAAAACCACTCGAACGATTTTGTCCAAAATATGCATACATGCAGTAGATATAGTCATGTACTAAATATACAAAAATAACGAAAATTAAACGACAGCAATTTTTTGGGGTAGGTGTGTTGTACATCCTTAAGTTTCAAAAATTATTTCAACTATCATCTCCACATTCGGACACATGACAATTGTATCGAAGCGGTTTGATGATATAGACTCATTTCTATTGTTAATTTCTTTTATTTCCTGGGCTACAATTGTATGTTGCGTAAACTTTTTCTTGTTTAGTATTATTTAGAGTACGAGTTTCCTACTGTAACAGAGATACAGGGCGGGGCTTGAGGCGAGAGCGATAGCTCGAGCAGGGCCCCGCCCTGTATCTCTGTCACAGTAAGAAACGAGTATTCTAAAAGACTTGTGACATGACCTTTCCAAGGACCTCACTAATTTACATGCGTATTTGGGTACATACCTCCCAACCAATCAGATGATTTTGCAGAAATTTGATTTAGTAACCCATTTTAAGCATTTGCAACTGAAATGCCAAGTGAGATGGACGTGCAGGTATCTATCATTTTAAAATAATCATTTAAGGATGCATAAATTAATTTGTTCTCCAAAAGTTTTATTTAGATTTGATTGTGCCGGGGTTTTTTTCTCTATGCAGCTCTTGCTGACTTTTTTTTAGTTTAACTTTACGATTTAATGCAAAACATTTTGAAATATAAGAATGATATTGGAATATTTTTAAAACAAAAATGCTTCGGGAGATCGTAGATTCTGAGAGAAATGTCCGACAATGTCCTCCACCGGTCGTCATATACAAATTGAAATAAGCAGATGAAAGGAAAAAAAAGGGGGGGTATTTTACATCATGTTTTCATTAAAATGTAGAGTAACTAAAAAAAGGGGAATACAGCACTCACTGGTGCCCCCATCCCACCTCCCGAAATGACGCACATAGGTGTTGGTTGATTATAAATATAACCCACACGGAATACGATTTTCCGTTTTTTTTTTTTTTTTGGGGGGGGGTCAAAGTAATAATTTGTGAACTTCCCCACTCCCTCCTTTCTAAAATTTTTGAATCCGACAATATTACCTTTACGTTGTAAAATTTTGTTCCTAATTCACCTCAATTTTTGAGTAAATACTAACAGTTCTATGGCGAATTGAACGATTGGTATGTCTGTATACAGCTTTCCGTCATCGCTAAATATAAACCGTACTGTATCGTTGATATTTTGCAGATACAGTACAGTTTCTGCTCATTCGCATAAGAAACGCCCACAAAAAGTGTTCTGTATCGCAGTTACAGTATGCTTGACTTCAAAGGAAAACTCGCCGGGTCATGTCACAATATTAAATATGACTGTGCGAGATTAAAAAAAAAACTAAATATAGATTTAACCCCATAATTTGAATTTGAAACATTTTGTGGACTTGTCCTAAATAGGTATGAAATTGAAGGGTATTAAAATAACAAATAATATTCAATATCAAAATCCATAAAACAATACAAAATAGGAGCAGAGCGAACACGGACCTCTCTAAAACATCAGAGATGGGATAAGGTACCATGGAGGAGAAAGCATCTCCTGCCGACTGGTCACACCGCAGCACAGTTAAGGTTACAGTACAGAGGCGGGGCCTAATTTGTACGAGAAATGTTTGCTATGACGTCACACATAATATTAGGTCTTCAAATTACCATAAACTTAATCAATTACTTGCTATTTCAAACAGCTGAACAGCTGTATACTATATACAAACTTTCTATTACAAGCAGTTTTGTCGTTTGTTAAATCCCACACAAGAGTATATAAACGATGCATCAATCACAATGCACTTGTCACTGTGACGTCATCTCGCAAAAATCATGCAGTTTGTACAAAGTAAGAGGCTGATCAAGTCACATTTGATACAATGAAAAATGCTCTTACTCTCAAATTAAATATTATTTGCAGTTACATAAAAGGCCGTTAACATGGATATGATGTCTATTTAGCATTTTATTTATGTATAAGTTATTTCCAGACAAGTGATAGTGTCGTGTGTTTGTATGCAGATTCATTGAAAAAGTAATGGAAGGGCCCTAATAAATCGATTTATTACAAGGGCATACCCTCAATGTATCTTGTCAAGTTTTTACACGTTAACTCAAGAAGCATTAAGATATTTGAAAAGTGCAGAAAAGATTCCAATTTTCCAATTGTTGCCCCACCCTACCTCCGGTGGTTATGATATAAAAAAAACTTGAATATACACTTTCATAATATTTTTAAGGCTGATAGAAAAAAAAAACATTCCAGAGAGATCGTAGTTAAAAAAAATTGTCAAGAACGGAAATACATTGTAGAGTAAAACAATAAACATCTTTATTACACTCTTTTAGATCAGAGTCTATCATGCCGTGATCAGCTTACGATAAACGATTTGTCGATATGACTGTACAGATACTAGTGGATGATCATTCGATTCTCAATGAGGTGGAGGAGGGCTGGTAAGATTTACCGACTCAGATTATTTAAATGCCACAATAATTATTTAAAGAGTGCTCGTTATTTCAAAAGTGGTTGCAACAAACCCCTACTTGGTTATAAAAACGGATATTTATCAGCTGTTTCATTATCATTGCACATGTTAAGACTGCCAAACGACATATTGATATAGTCTAAAGAAATATATAATTCT
>NW_026920413.1:0-16726 GCF_032062105.1 Saccostrea cuccullata | reverse complement strand
AGGCACAGTGCGGTTCCAGAGCAGAGAGGTCAACCATCGACATGGTTTTCTCATTAAGCCAATTACAAGAAAGTGTCGAGAACAGAGACGCCCATTTTACATTGCCTTTATTGACCTAACCAAGGCATTTGACCTGGTCAGTAGGCAAGGTCTCTTTACCCTGCTATAGAGGATTGGATGCCCTCCAAAGCTCCTGGGGATAATCTTGTCTTTCCATGAATACATGCAAGGCACCGTCCAGTATGATGGTTCATCCTCAGATCCTTTCCCCATCAAAAGCGGCGTAAAACAAGGATGTGTACTAGCCCCAACACTTCTTGGCATATTCTTTTCCCTGCTGCTGTCATACGCATTTGATCAATCAGAAGACGGCGTGTATCTTCAAACCAGAAGTGACGAAAGCCTCTTCAACCCTGCACTTCTTCGAGCAAAAACCAAAGTACGCAAGGTCCTGATCAGAGAGATGCTCTTTGCTGATGATGCCGCCTTGACTGCACACACAGAGCAGGCACTACAACGACTCATCAAACGCTTTTCCATTGCATGCAATGAGTTTGCTCTCACCATCAGCATCAAAAAGACCAACATTATGGGCCACGACGTCTGCTGCACTCCCAAAATCTTCATCGACGAACATATCCTTGAAGTTGTGGATTCATTCACATACCTTGGGTCCACCATATCAAGTAACATGTCCTTGGATACAGAGCTAAATAAGTGCATTGGGAGAGCAGCATCAGTAATGGCTCGGCTGGGAAAACGAGTATGGGACAACACCATGCTGACAACAAACACCAGGATAGTGGTATACAAGGGGCCCTGGTGTCTCAGCACGCTCCTGTACGGCAGCGAAGCCTGGAGCCTGTACTCTCGCCAGGAGCAGGTCAACTCAACACCTTCCACATGCGTTCCTGGAAGAAGAATTTTAGGCATCAGCTGGAAGGAGCATGCCACCGACAAGAGGAAGTATTGAGACAGTCAAGGCTACACAGTTTGTTCGCCTTGCTAGCCAGAAGGCGATTGAGATGAGCTTTTGGCCACGTAAGCCGCATGGACAACGGCCGTATACCGAAGGACGTGCTGTACGGAGGACTAGCATGTGGATCAAGACCTTCAGGAAGGCCTGTTCTTCGCTACAAGGATGTCCTAAAACGTGACATGAGGGCCGGAGACATCGACCCGGCATGTTGGGAAGCAGTGGCTGCTCACCGAAATCGATGGAGGCATGCTGTCAAGGCATCTTTGGGTTTTTCTGGTATTCTATTTACCCTAGGTTTGTTCACTGCCTTTGAACACAAATTGATAGTACTAGTATTTCTGGCTTCCCTAAACTAATCAGCTAACATATTCATCTGATCCACTGTCTTTGGAACATTCTATTAAAAATACAGCCAATTCAAAATTACACACAAAAGTCATGTAACATTTGATCTTTAAGCAAAAGATGAAGGAGGATCCAAATGAACAAGTAATTTTGGACATTTCTTATCCACCAGAGTCAAGTTAGAAGCAAGTCTAACAGTGAACTGAGAAAATGTTTCCCCAACTTCAGGTCTACAAGAACGAAATTTCTTTTTAAAACTACCCTCTGTCATTTCATACCTACGTAGTAAAGCTGCTTTAAGTCCATCGTAGTCATTTACTTTTGACGTGGACATAAGAGCATATACATCTAGAGCTGGCCCCTTTAATAAAGCACCGAGGTGTCGACCATCAAGTATTCTCCCAATTCATGGCTGTCGCAAACCTCTCAAACCTTTCGAATAGCTATCAATCTCATCTTTGTTCTTGTCAAAAGGAGGAATTTTCGGTACACTAGGTTTAACCATAACATCACTTACCTTACCTTGTGCACTTTTGTTTGCCAGTTCTAATTCGTGTTCCTCTTCCAAATGCTTCATCTTCATCTCATGATACATGCGTTCCATCTCTAGCTGAAATTCTCGTTCTTCTTCTTCTCTCTGTCGAGCCGCTACTCTCTCTTCACGCTGTAATTTCTGTTGATCTGTAACATAATTTCTTATCTCTTCTTTTTCATAACCTAACTTCTCGCCTGCAGCGATTAAATCTTGTACTGAGTCCATTTTTACGGAAAAGACCTTTTGTCACAACACCTAGACCTTTCTAACACCTTTGTGTGACCATTTCAATACTGCACTTCTACATGTACTACTAACGACTCCTCTGTACTTTGAATTCTACTTTCTATATACTGGGGTACTAGATGTATAAGTACTACTAATGTCACTTCTATACTCAGAATTTTACTTCCTACTGGAATTGAAAGTTTGAGATTGGGCGACACAACTGTTGATTCTTTGGACTTATTTACCACACTACTTTTACCCTGACCAATCACCACATACACTGTACTCTGAGGAAGTCCACCCATCACTACTTCTAGAAACCCTCCGGACCCAAAATGACCACGGAAGATTGCCTACAATAACAATTGCAAAAGTGAGAACAATTACAAACTTCATGTGCATACAGAATACAACTAGAGAACATGTATGAATACTGTGAAATCACAAATTTTCGTGGGGGTTCAATTTTTCATTGTTTTCGTGATATTTTGAGACCCACGAATTTATGTCCACCACGAAATGTAAAATTTCACACACATAAGTACCCAATAAATCTTGACCCACGAAATTAAATCCCCACGAACCAACAAATTTTCCTCAAACTACAAAAATTTGACCCCACGAAAATATGTGATTTTACAGTATTCACTAGATTTCAAGTCAAATAATTCACTTTTCTAACTTCTTTTATAACAAAGTCTTTTGTATGATATGTAAAATGCTTTCAGTTATTGTTTTCTTTTCTTACAGTTTGACAATAAATGTTTTTATTGAAATAAACTGTTAAGTGAATTTCCTGAAGGATGAATTCAAATAGTCTTGCTTTAGGACATCAGACACTGAAGGTGACATGTTGATTTCCTCTGCAAGGTTCCATAATCGAAGACACCGCTATTTAGAATCAATTTCCAGGTTGACTGTCTATCCTGACGTCGGACGTCGTCCTGTGTCAACGTTGATATCCTTTGATATCCTGGGACTGAATTCCTGGGATTGGTATTCCACTTCTAACACTAATTTTGTCACAGGGTGGCTTGCGGCTTCCCAAAATCACAAAGCAATGTATATAAAATAGTTTTTATTACAGATATTTACAAACACAGGCGAAGCATAGCTGTCTGAATGGCTCACTGGCTGAATGACATGAATGGTACCGATGGCATAAGTGGCCTAAATATATGGGCCTATAAAACAAAATAAAAAGATACAGACATATTATATTTAAACATTGCTCACATTTGCACATTTTGCTGTACATTTACTTAAGTGCATTTTACTGCATTACACTTTACTCAGTTGCATTTTACTGCAATCTACTTATACTTCACTTCACTTCATACTACTTTACTTTACAGAACTTTTACCTTCACACATAAACTAAGTGTATTAGTTGTAGACAAACAGTTTAAGACGAATACTATACGCCATACTTTACACATACAACACTACGTCTACATTATACATACCGTATAACGAGTATTTTCTGCGATTGTCCAATTTTGCGGAATTTTGCAGATAGAACAAATCCTCAAAAAATACAATCGCAAAATATTTATAACATGCCTTCTGGTATTTTGTACTTGCAAGTATGATAAGAGGTGTGTCTGCAACTCACGTGTGGACCAGTCTTAGCTAGCGAGAAAATTTGGGTGACACCAAAACTCCGATAGCTGCAAACAAAATATTACGTCTTTTTCTTTCTTTCTTATTTACCAATTTTCAATTTTGTTTTTTTTTTCTTGGGACCTTGATTAATATTACTGCTAGTGTATACAACATGGTTTGATGATTGTCTTGTGAAATTCATTCAAATCAGACGATTGGCAGTATTAGTTACACTTCAATGCGCGTGACACGTGCGATTTTTGGGGTAGTTGATTATGCAACTGCTTGTTTTAGCTTAAAAATGAAAAACCCGAATTAATCTTGATGGCAATTAAATTTAAGTGTATTTTATATTATGGCTTGGAGTTATTAATTATCATTATCTATAAACTTATCAAAATTATTTTGACAGATCATATTAATGAAGGTCTGCAGTGTTAGAATAAATATTTTAATTACAGTTTGAGTGGAAAACTTATGTTACTACAATAATTATTTTAGACAGGCATAATTTTACAAAGAGTGACTAAAAGCTTAGTATTTAATAGCGCAATAACTGTTCTCATGCACATTTCATTTGCTTGAATAAATTTACAAAACTATTGTACCCCGTAAATAATTTGCGGTGAAGTGCAATTGCGCAGAAATTGAAAACGCCAGAAATTAGTTTGATACCTTTAAGGGGTTAAATCGCAAAAATTTCCAACCGCAGGAAATACCCGTTATACGGTATACTCATATACTTATACTCTTACTCGTAACACATAAACTTTTCATGAGCAAATACTACTTCGAATCTAACTTACGAATGAAATTATAGAACAAAGTTCTGTGGCCATTTATGAATTAAAACCGTCAATAGATCATCCAGTTAACGATGATGAATAAAATGCACTTACTTAGAATATGTGGACCTATGGTCATAAAACATTAAACAAAAATAACGTAGAAAGTTGAGCAGTCTTAACACTTCTGCTCTCCAATTGCTACGCCCAATCTCATTCACGGGATTTAAATCGCCAGGTAGAACCTTAAACAAGCTTAAAAGTATGGTAAACATTTTGGGCTTGTATTATTAGTTAAATGGTTCTCAGATAAAATTTATGGAAAACCAATATGGACATCAATTGTGACATTACCTTCCCCTTTAATAAAAATTACATTTATGTAATTTTTTGTCAAACACAAAATATGTACAAGATTATTATTTTTTTACTTTTCCAATATGGACATCAATTGTGACAGTGTCTGGAGCAGAATTATTTAGGACATCACAATCTAGTTCAGTGAGTATGACAGAGCATCACAATAGTTGGAAACATGGGATAATTTGCATAATGGGCAAAGCCTGTTATGCTTAAATTATCAGGATAATTTGCATAATTGGCAAAGCCCGTTATGCTTAAATTATCCATGTTTCCCACTATTGCTGATGTCCTTGGCATACTTTCAAAACTAGACAGCGATTCCTTATATTTCCATTTCATTGAGAAATAACATTGTAGACTTAGACATTAAAAATGTGGACTTATAGATTTTTAATTACACGAGGGCTACCATGCCAATTTCAATAGTCCTTGCACACCTACGCCAAACACAAAGGCAGCCGCACAGGATTTACATGCGTATTTGGCCTCCTTAGCGTCAGACACAGAGACAGATGCGCATGAGATTTCATGCGTCTTAGGTCTCCTTAGTTGCTGACCTATCGACCTGCCTAATTTACATTCCGGCAGAATTATCAAAAAATAAATTCCCCCAACTTTCAAACAGTTATCACAGAGAAAAAAAAAAATAGAAATGGAAATATATCTAGATTTCCCTCACATGATTAAAACTAAGTTGAATGGTACTTATACAAGACACCAATTCTCACATAGAAATGGTCAAATTTGCGTTCCCGAATGCTAGTACCAGATATTGCAGAAGTGTTTATGTATTTTTAGGACGAATCTCAGAGGTGGGAAACGAGCAACAGTAGCTGGAATATCACCATGTTCCGCCATAAGTTAATATAGGATTATTATTATCTCAATCACTGTAGAAAAACTTTTCAGGTCAACTTACCCTGCAAACACCGCTTCAAATTTTTCACCCCTCGTGTGGCTGATACTGCACCCATATGTGGGGTTATGCAATTTGTCTAATTCTTCTAGCACATCAATAAAGTTATTTGAGGTACATCTTTGTTTATTTTCCTAAATATGGAGGAAACACTCCTTCAAATTGTACTTTTTTGATAACATAAAATGATCAAATTAGGGCAAATTATTTTTAATTACATGTATATATTTACTCTTCTTTCTTACTTTTTCATATTTATAGATATAAATCGGAATCTCTCTTATTTATGCATCTTCAGAAAAATTTAATATCTTGATCAAACTGGCATTAGGAAATTAGTTTTTCTCCCCTCGTTAATACCATCCATTCCATTTTGTGCTTCTCTCATATATTGAGTGGCAGTACACACATTATCAGATTTGGAATTTACTATTTGTAAGTTTTTTTTCGCGTAACTCTCCTAATCTCATCCTTTTATCTCTTGTAGTTTCTTTATTTAGGATTTCAAAGCATCAGACACTTAAGATAAAATGATACACGTGATTCTTTCATCTTTTAATTTTCCATATACGTCTATTTTTCCAAAAGATAAATATCTTTGAAGTCAAGAAATATCAGATTTACAAAATGTTATGTATACTTCTATCTATATACTATGTAAAACTTCTCTCTCTCTCTCTCTCTCTCTCTCTCTCTCTCTCTCTCTCTCTCTCTCTCTCTCTCTCTCTAACAATTCAATGATCACAAATACTACAATGCGATCCACTGGAAAAGTACCAAGTATATCGTGCATGCCTCTCGATTTATTTCAACTGTTAGAACATATATGTAAAAAATATTGCTGACACAACACTGCTATAAACCTATGATAACTAAATATAATATTATACCCTTATATACTGGTCATGGTAGCCAAGTCGTAGAGCGTTTTCTTCGTAATCGGGAGGCCCGGGTTCGATTCCTCTCGCCGCGCCGCGTCATACCTACAGGTATGACGTAATCATAATTCATGCTGTTCCGTAACCAAGCACTCGGCACTAGAAGAGTGAAATTCACTGGTCCTTTGAATATGATCTTAAAAACATAGGTCCCTTGCCACGGTAGGCGTTGGCACGATAAAATTCCTTCACTGCTAAATGGCTGTGATCGCGTCTAAAGGTGTTCTGAATGAAAACAATTATGTTGATGTTGAAAATTTAATAGTCTTTCATGATCTATTGAATAGTAAAAAACTATAAGGTAATTGTAAAGGCTACTATAGCAAACAGCTAAATGAAAAAAGGACAAGTCAAACTCTATAGATAAATGGATGTGGAGTAGTTTAGATCTCTAGCTCGCTACCCTGAAGAAAAGGATGGCTTGGCAGATACTTTGTAAATGAATTGATATCAGAAAGCTTCAGTTGCGTAGGCTCACTGAAAGTGTTACCATTTAACGCTTACTTCTTCTAGGCATCAGGTCCCACCTTTTGATCTTTCTGGAGTCACCTTTTCTTCTTATATCGATCATTTTTCATCATGTTGTTTAATACAGATATATAAGACTTCCGTTTATTAATATCATGAACTACTACTCTCACAGGAAGACCGGAAAGTAAACAAGATTATCAAGTTTTAAGAAATGTACATCCTTGACTCTTCAAACAAGTTAATAGTCGAATAAGTAAATGGTATATATCAACCATCTAAAATGAAGTCTTCCACAATATGTCTAGATGGGGATACATACTCAGCACATTTTTCACATACTCTAAATGCAAAATTGTTTTTAAATAGAACATGTGAAAAGGAAAGTTGTTCTCTAATTCATTAAACTAGTATTTTTTTAAATGCACTCTAAAAGCCACATCATCCAGATATCAGTGACACTTCCTTTAAAATGTCGGTTAAACAATTTACATTGATTTTTTTCTATCAATATGCCTGAAACACCTACATTTTAATTCTTATTTCTTCTCAAACGCTCAAAATAATTGAAAAAAAATCAAATTAAAAAGTATTTTCACAACTAATAATACATTCCATTGGAATTTATCAAATCTTTAGAAATTATAAATGAGCACCAATTAGACATTTTACATTTTTTGCTAATTGCCAAGATTTCATTACAGCCACGAGTAATGATATTGGTAAATTTCAAGAAGAAGTCACAATGCTTATTAATATTATTCTTTCCCAATTTTCAAAATTACTTTTACTACTTTAAATGCCCTATTATTTTCTTATAAAACTAAAAGTAATTGATCATTATGACCGTTTGTAATAAATTATCAAAAAATGAGTACAGAATGTACCTTTGAGAGCAGAGCTTTTATAATCTGTTAATTAGAGAAAACTGTTTCAATGTTTCATTATATAAGAAAGTAGTCCTATTGTTTCCATAAAAGTTTTCAAAAAAAATTACAACTTACAGATATATTAAGTGTTTTCATGAAAGTATTTTTCAGGTATTACTTAACTTAAAAAAGGGAAAGTCTTAATACTTCGTCATAGAAAATCAAACTCGATCGAGAGATTCTGTGAATGCTCTTTTGCAGTCAGCAATAACTTTCAACCCATTTAATCAGCAATGAACACGTCTTCTGTCCGGTGGCAAATAGCATAATTAGGGCAAATATTTATAGTCATTAGTATACTTAACTTTCAAAAATAAACTAACAGTTGCTATAAATCGCAATCGCAGGATGTGCATATTATAAGGATCTAATTCCCAATTCTTAAGAGTGAGTTTTCTAAGTATTGTCAACACTTTCGTGCATAATTAAGGTCTTCCGTTTCCAACGGAAGACCTTCTACTGATTCTGAAGATTAAGATTATTAAAGTCTTCCAGCTTCAGCGGAAGACCTTCTAGTTATTCTTAGGTTTCTTTTTCAATTTTCTTATTATTATTATTGTTTTTTTCTTACCGATTTTGTGCACTTGATTTCTCAAAAACGGCTCGATGAATTTCTATGAAACTTTTAGGACTAATGAGGCATTACTTGAACTCGATTCTTTTTTTTCGTTTTGTTGACGTCACTTCCGGTTCGGAGTTTTCTGCGATTTTGTGATTTTTAGAGGGTCAATTTGTTCTAGTTTTCTCAAAAAGCACTTCGACGCAGCCGCATGAAATTTTCAGTGCTGCTAGAGCAACCTTTGGACAAGAGTTTTAGGTATATCATATATACCTGAAGTACGAAGCGCCGACGATCGCTATGGTCCGAAAATAGTCCTATCGCGAATTTCAAAATTTTTCGCACATTTTCTACGATATCTTTTTACCTGTAAATATTTTGTCAAAATATATAGAACAAAAGAAGTGTAGAATTTTAAGATCTTTCAAATAATACCTTGTAAAAGGGGCTGGTCCCTAAAATGAAGGGCCTAGAGGGGCCGAATTTTTTTCGTTATATCTAAAAAGTATTTAGAATTTGAAATACGTCAAAGAAGCAAAGTTGTTCAAAATGCCAAGCTTCATCAATTGAAGTCGTAAATATGTCCGTCGTCGTCACTTCCGGGAAAACCGGAAGTGGTCGGTAAACACGATTTTTTGCCGTTCTTGACAAGTTTTTTGGTTACATATGTCTCTGGGAGCATTAAAAGAAGAAGTTTTTCCGTCCGTTGTCGTCACTTCCGGTCAAACTGGAAGTAGCAGAAAATGGCTTATTTTGAAGGTTTTGATGCAAAATTGAAATTATAAAGTCACTGGATATTTTTTTCTTACCGATTTTGTGTACACGATTTCTAAGAAACGGCTGCTAGATTTTGGTGAAAAACGTAAAGCATCAAACAAAGCTGATATATGATTTTTTGTTTTGATGACGTCATTTGCGGTTTTGAGATTTTTGCGATTTAGTGATTTTCAGGGGTCAGTTTGTCCGCGAGTTTTGTAAAAAATGGCTTAAGAAAGAAACTTGAGTTTTTTAAGCAATGATAGAACAATGTCTGTAGATGTGACATACGGATTTCATTTTTACCGGAAGTGCTGCACGCCGACGTTAGCTATGGTCCAAAAATGGATATGTCTAGAATTTTAAAAGGATGATGTGACATAACTGCTATCTGGGGCCCCTTTTTCCATGACGAATTATATTTAATCTACAACGAAGTTGGTAGTTTTCAAACATGAGTGAATAAATACGATGCCTTTTGAATAGTTTCAATAGTTCAGACACATTTTAATTATAAGGAATACTGCATTATCTTTGATTTTTTAGACCCTATCACAGCTAAATTCGGCCAGGTTTGTGCGAATATTTTCTTTTGCGGTAAGGGAATGGGCGGGTCTTAGTACAATAGAAGGAAATGCTTGTCCGAGAACACCTTATATGGCTATTATTATTGTTTCGCACTTAGTCATTGTTTGATCCGATAACAGAACAACAAAACATGCTGGTTTACTACGTTTCCATATTATCGAAGACACGTGGTTTAGGTCAATTTACCTGTTATCCTTTTCTACATTTCAAACTTTTATAATTGTCAGCCAAGACTGTTTATACTTAATAATACGCATGGATTTTAGCATTTACGTTTTTTCGGACAAGAAATGCACATGAAACTTGTATTCACTGGTAACCGGGAATGCGCGTAGACCTAGCGAATTGCTCACCAAACACGCTACAAAACTTTAAACTATTGTATAGCATGTATATTCTATCAATAGTTTGTAACTGTATAAAAATTTTACTGTGGTCTCGGAAATGATACATATGTAGATGTGTCTAATCTGTGACTCAAATGCATAAAAAACATCGGAAAGCAGTAAAATTCCAAGCACGTTTCCATAGTATTTTTGTGGTACTCACTCGTAACGAATTTCATTTCGCTGATTGGTCAGTTAGAAAGTATCGCCTGTGCCTCGATTAGCATATGAATTCATTCTTACGTCAGAAAATCTAGTTTCGTCGATCTGTTCATAATGGAAAAGGCCAACTAGATTTTACAATTTTTTTTTAAAAAAAGCATGTGAGTGCAGTTAGGTACAATTTTCTCCTTTCACATATAGGTAGATTTCAATAAAATACAGTGACCAGCCAAAGGAGAAAATTGTACCTACCTGCGCTCGTATATTTTAAGGGCTTCAAAGATTGGGGCGGGGTTTAAATGCAATGGGAATTGAATGTAAACATGTTACCCCTACCCCAATAAAAGATCTATATCTTTCAAATTACGTTTCTATTTTTGTTAAAAATAGTATTTTATAAAGGTACACACATCAGTGATTAGTTACATACAAAAATTTGAGTAAAATTTAGACATTTAATTTTTTTTCAGTATACGAGGGGCCGCAAGTCACCATCCTTTCTAACACCTTTTCTTCGATATCTTTTCACATACAAATATTTTATTAAGACATAGAGAACAAAAGAAATGTAGAATTACATGATCTTTCAAACGATATCTCGTAAAAAGGGCTGTCTCCTTAAATAACGTGCCTAGAAGGGCCAAAAGTTTTTCATTTATATCTCAAAAAGTATTGAGAATTTGTTATACGTCTTAAAAGCAAAATTGTTCAAAATGTCAAGATTAATCTGCTGAGGTCGTCAAAATGCGTCCAGCGACGTCACTTACGGTCATATCTGAAGTCGTCAGAATATGCATATTTTTGCCGTTCTTGACATATTTTTGGGTAACATCTGTATCTGGAAGCATACAACTTCATTCTCTGTCCCTTGACATCACTTCCGGTCAAACTGGAAGTGGCCGGAAGTCAGCCAAAAATAGCTTATTTTTGAAGGTTTAAATACAAAATCAAAATTACAAAGTCAATGGGGACCACTTAGCTCATTTGCTTTCATTTGTTGACGTCAATTCCGGTCAAAACAGGACGGAAGACCTACTCGTTGCTTTGCAACGAGCCTTGCTCTAGTCTTCTATTTAAGGTCTTTCGTCTTCAGCGGAAGACCTTATTGTATTTTTTTTCGGTTTCTTTTTCAATTTTATTATGTCGCCGAACGAAGTCGGGGACGACATATTGATATTGTACGCATGTTTTTTTTATCGAGGCTGTTTCTCGGAGATGGCTGGGACAATCTTCCTGAAACTTTCCTCAAAGGACGATCACTGCAGTGAGGTCTTTCAGTTCCAATATGTCTACCGTTGCCATGGAAACATGTAAAAAGCGACGAATTTGTCGAGAGTGTTCTCTCTGGTCCCTTAAACGTTCGTCATGAAATTCTTTTTATTTTAATGATTAGTATCTGTAGTTGTGCGTCTTGCATTCAAAATTTTCAAATAATCAATTATTTCCATGGAAACCAGGGAAATGTTCAAATTCTTTAATTTCGATTTTCTCAATAACTACTCAAGCAATCGTTTGAAACTTTCAATGTTAATTCCTTGCAATGTGTCAAAGTGATTTCTTCTTTTAAAATAATTGTTATGAGTCGCTCACAGTTGTCAAAAAAACGAAACAGAAAAAAAAGGTTAAGATGTACAGATGTGTTCTCCAAGGTCTAGGTCAAAGGGTCAAAGTTCGTCGTATCCAATAAAAGTTCTTTTCACAAGGATTACATATTTGAAATACAAAAGCCCTAGCCCTTCATTTTAAAACATGAGGTACTATGTTAAAGACGACCCCGCCCCCTTTTTGAAGCGCACAGCAAGGTAGAATACACAGATATGACATTCTACAAGTTACAAGTAACGTTTTTAAAATTTCATTCATAAAATTCAGTTCTCCTGATGTGATTTGATAGTTTTCAAGCAGCCATTCTTCCTCTGTCTTGTCTCTAGATTTAATAATTATTTTATTTTTTCTATATAAAAAATAACGATTGTCAACTGCGTTTATTAGCACTTTGCTTTTTTTGGTATATCTATTACTTGTATATTATTAATTTCATTAAATAGTGCAAGAATAAATTAGAAAATTGGTACATTATTTCCATAGTTTTTATTCATTCATAAATCTTTGGATCCGCTCCTACAGGTGCGCTAAGCCTTGATCACTACTGTAAACTAAGCATTCATCTCGCCGAAAATGTTCATGATACCGCTAAACTGAGAAAGTTTACACATGATTTATCATCTATAAGAAACATCAGCCCTGTACAATGCAAAAATGCTCGAATTGAAGGTGGCATGTCAGATTCGTTTTCCGGCAGAACCTGTAAAAATTAAAGTGAAAGTAGGGAAATTTCTGAGTTCTCACTGGCGTTATAATACACAAAATAATTCGGCTGATCTTCTTAATAAATAATATTTGCCAAGCTTTTTTGGTAGGAAAGATACTGCCAATTAACAAGTATGAGGCTCAGTTCAGTACATCTGCCCAATTTCTTTTATGCAAGTCTGCAATTTTGGACTTGTAATTTTTTCCTGCACTACTTTCTTCTCCTGCAGATTCTAAAAAATAATGAGTGGGATGTACCCAACTAAGGTCTTCCGTTTCCAACGGAAAGAACTGATAGGACTGGATGGTTGTCCAAGCTTAGCTAATGGACCATTGTTTTAGTGATGATAAAAATGAAAGTCTTGTCCAATACGGGGCGACATATGCTATTGCTTGCAATAGCTGCAGACTTTCTAGTTATTATTTTTTTTCTTACCGATTTTGTGCACGCAATTTCTCAACAAAATCTTATGAAATTTTCACGACATATGCAACATCACTTGAACCTTATGTGTTTTTTTTTTTGTTTCATTGACGTCACTTCCGGTTTAGAGATATCGTCGATTTTCTGATTTTTAAGGGTCATTTTGTCCACAATTTTCCCGAAAAACGAATCTAGATAGAAACATCAAACTTTGAGGCTAGGTAGAGCTAAGTCTGGAGAGGTGCATCAGGCATATCAAATTTACCGGAAATGACGCTCGTCGGCGCTCGCTATGGCCCGAAAATAGAACTATCACAAATTCCAAAATTTCTCACACATTTTCATCGATATCTTTTCACCTGAAAATATTTTGTGAAAACATATAGAACAAAAGAAGTGCAGAATTAAAAGATCTTTCAAATGATATCTCGAAAAAAGGGCTGGTCCCTAAATTCAAGGGCCTAGAGGGGCCAACAGTTTTTTCTTTATATCTCAAAACTTATTGAGAATTTGTCATATGTCAAAGAAGCAGTGTTTTTCATAATGACAATCTTAATCTATTGAAGGCGTCAGAAAACGTCCGGCGTCGTTACTTCCGGCCAAACCGGAAGTAGTCGAAAAAGGCGTTATTATTGCCTTTCCTGACAAGTGTTTTGGTAACAAATGTCTCTAGAAGCAAAAAAATATTATTTTTCTCCGTTGTCGTCACTTCTGGTCAAACTGGAAGTAGCAAAAATTGCTTATTTTTGCATTAATTAACAATGTGTTGAATGAATCAAACCATTTTTAGGCGTTTTTTCTCATTTTTGTTTAAAAATTAATGCTACTTCAGGTCTTTCGGATATGACCTGAAAAACGTAGGTCCCGTGTCACGGTAGGCGCTGGCACGATAAAGAACCCTCACTGCTCAATGGCCCTGAGTGCCGAGTATAGGTCTAAATTTGAAGCCCTTCACCGGCATGTGGTGACGTCTCCATATGAGTGAAAAATTCTAAAGTGGGACGTTAAACAATATACAATCAATCAATCAATCAAACAGGACGGAAACTACTCGTTGCTTTGCAACGAGCTTTGCTCTAGTTAAGGTCTTCCGTCTTCAGCGGAACATCAAAAAGTCTAAAACATGAAACTTTTTATTTTGATGATGTCACTTCCGGTTAGGAGTTTTCTGCGATTTAGTGATTTTTAAGGGTACTTTTTGGCAGTTTTCTCATAAAGCACTTAACACAGAAGCATGAAATTTTCAGTGATGCTAGAGCAACCTTTGGAAAAGTGCCCTTTGTATATCACAACTATCGAAAGTACGAGGCGCCAGCGCTTGCTATGGCTCGAATATAGTCCAATCATGAATTTCAAATCTTTAACAACTTTTCTACGATAACTTTTTTTACCTAGAAATATTTTGATAAAACATATAGAACAAAAGAAGTGTAGAAATGCATGATCTTTCAAATGATATCTATAAAAGAGGCTGGCCCCTAAAGGATCCAGAGGGGCCAAAACGTTTTATCTGATATCTCAAAAAGTGTTGACAATTTGTAAAGCATCATAGAAGGAAAGTTGTTCAAAATAATAAATAGCAGAGGCAGAGATCATTAAGAGTCGTTAAAATACCGTCACTTCCGGCCAGGCCGGAAGTATTTGTAAATGGCTCGTTTTTTGCACACTTAACTGTAAATGTCTATCAATCTCGATATCATCGTCTTCACAATTCAATAGATTAAGCTCGTCTAGTTCTTTTTATTCTTTTTTTTTTTGCTTCCTAGACGCCAACTTTGAGGCCTCGAATCTCACTCATTTTTCAATGGATTTTGTTTTAAATTTTCAGACAATATAGACAGTAACAGCAGAATGCTGTCAATAATTTCAAAAAGTCACTTCCGGTTTTGAGTTATTTCGCTTTAAACGAAAAATTATAGGCTTTCATTTCCAGACAAAGGCTCAGAGACCACTAGAGCTGGAGCAGAAATTTTACTGGTTTTAGATAACAAAAGGATTGAAGTTGTGCACATTGGTTTTTGTTTTTCGATTTCTCTATTCAAAATGGCGCTATACAGGGGTCAAAAAATAGAACGCCTAAAAGAGCGAACATTTACACATGTTTTCCTTTTTATCTTGAAAATTAAAAATATTTTGTTAAGACATGTTGAACAAAAGTTGTGCATAATTGCAAGAGCTTTCATATATTTCTATTCATAAGGGGCTGGCCCCCATTATTAGGGATTTATGGAGCTTGAAAGTTTTTTGTCACTGCGTATTAGCAGATAAACCACCCAATCAAACTGTATTTCAAGTTTATTGAAGAACGTGGTGAAAGGAATGTGCTCTTGGCCGGATGGACAAATACAAAATATTTAAGTTGTAGCTGCAAACATGCGTCATCAAGCGCCAGCATGGAGAACTTAAATCTAATACACAAAACAAAACCGCAAACCCGGAAATATCCGGTAGACTACAAAACAAGTCATACCTAAACTGATTCGCGGACACTACACTCCCCGTCTTATATCAAAGATATAACTACTCACTAAATAAAATGGACAAAAATCTCAAACTATTAACCACATTACTGAACTACATAACAGAAACAAAGCTATTCACAGAGTTACTGCTCAAGTAGGAGAACCATCTCGGTTATTGGTCGGGTGTACACCTACCTGTCCTTGGCGACACGAACCCAGCTTTCCGGACCATCGCATCATTGCTCTCAATCGGGCACTCAATTATCCCCATGGGCCACAGATTCCTATGGACATTCTTCTCACGCAAGAGTTCAACATCTCTACTGGCCACGGACCAAATATGTCAAGTCCGACAGAGGTAAATGGGGGTCCTGGGGTGAGCCGATCGACAGGGAGATCTGCCATCTTCTGTTCCTGGGGCATCCTTCGGAGCTTCCGGCACACAACACAAAAATGAATGAGGGAGGATACAAGTCTCCTTGCTCCCAGGATCCAAAAGCCGTGAGAACGTACAGCACCTTCAGTGATCATTCTGCCCTGGTGAAAAACCTTGTTATGGAGGAAACGTACCAGTAGTACTGCTACATGTCCATTCGGGACTATAACAGGGTTGACGGAAGAAAGTCCTGAACTCTTCAGCTTGTTCAAACGACCTCCAACTCTGAGCAGACCATTATCATCAATGAAGGGAGATAAATTCTGAATTCGGCTGTCCCTAGGTAGGTTGTGTTTATTTTCAATTGCTTCAATTTCAGCATCAAAGGCCTGAGCTTGTACACATCTAATTATGAAATGTTCAGTGTCTTTGAGTGTTGATTCACAAGTAGTGCTGTGGCACATGTGCCAACCAGTACAGTCATTTGAACCTCGGTAGGAGGCAGCTACATACGAAGGTGGAAAAAGCAGCCACAAGATGTCCCAAAGGAGAATTTTCTGAATCATCCTATGGGGGGAGGTTGGTCAATACATGTACATCAGCCTTAAAGGT